>NC_134315.1:28346655-28646655 GCF_964195595.1 Calonectris borealis | reverse complement strand
AAAAAATCCCCAAACTTCTCTCCACTGCAGTTTTCCTCCTTCTCCCCATACAGTCATCACCCTCTAAAAGGTTTCAGTTGCAATGTTATTTTGTATCCTTACTCTTGATTTTCACATCCGGTACACAGCAGCGTTTAATTCAGCACAGGAAAAAGAGGTAGTCTTTTTTTTTGGTGTGGCTTTTTAAAAATTTTTTAACCCTTTTCGTCGATTATTTGTTTCTCAACCTCTACATTTAATGCCTTACTTGGCAAATATCTTCACTGCAACCTTTTGGGCTTCTCTTTCCTGCATGTCAACATCCATTTGAGTCATTTTCCTTCATAGGTCCCAACTTTGAGCAGGATACTTTGTTCTTCAAACTAAAAAGGAGGGAATCTGAAGGGATAACTTTGTAAAAGGGATAACTCTTTGTAAAAAGATTCAGCCTTCTAAGTTCAGGTGGCCCTCCTCTGGTAAAACTTGATGCAGCTTCATTACTATTGAAGTACATCCAGTTTAAATTCCTAGTCGCTTAAAAACAGAGATTAGCCACCTAAAGATTTGCAGGTTTAAAAAAAGCAACACAAAAATCACCTGATCATAGTAGATATATAAAAATCAGATCACCACAACTAGTAAATGATTTAATACTTAACAGAAGGAGCCATTAAGAAAAAATTGAAAAAATGTATCACAGAAATACTGTTCCCAAAAGCCACAGAAAAACACCGGGCTTTTAAATACTATGACTGTGAGATTTTAAGAAATCTCTAGTCATGCTATTCAATGAAACCTAATAAGGAATTAAGACTTTGCCTAATTGCTAGCAACAACATTCATTGCATATAGAGCATTTTGCATTAGAGCATTACTAATTAGAAAGGAAAACCTGAAGAACGACTTGGGAAAAATCATACCCTATGCATTAGCATACTAACAAGGAGAGGCAGAATTGAATATGCTCACAAAAGACAGGGAATTTGTCTGAGAGTATGTATAATAGAAATAGTTTAGATAATGTTGCCAAGTTTGCTAAAAGGCAACAGACACAGAAGGTTGCTCAGAATTTAGAGGCAGCAGGAAAAAGTGCAAGAAGTTCCATTAAGCGTAGAATAGTACATCGCATGTTCTCTGACCTCCTGGAGAATACGCAACATGGGGGAGCCTATTATCTGAATTTTAAGGGTTTTTCATTAGTGATGAACACAGTGAATTTTCAAGTTGTGGAAACACACAGAACCTGTGTGAAAGATTCCAGTTTCCTGCAACAACTTCACGTGCAGAGTGATGAACAAAGCCAATGGACTACGGTAGGATAAGGAATATATGGTAGGGTCATACTTACAGGGTAGAGCTAGGAATGACACCATTCTGCCAAGGGTTCTTGCTGTACCATCTGTTCAGGCATGCTCCACTCATACCTTCTTAAGGTAGCAGGTGGCAAACGTACGTGAGAGTAAAAATCCTCAGAAACAATTTACTTTCCTGAGATCAGAGTAAAGGTTTTAGGGAAGGTTTTAGAGAATCCCATTGTTCCTGCCTGCAGGGGCACAAGCTGGCAACACCAAGGATGCAGAGAAAGGGAATAGACAATCCTTGGAGGACAGCAGGGAGCTGAAGAAGAGAGAAGCACAGATGGATACCTGACCATGAGAAAACAATTAAGTAATCTCTTACATTGAGCTTACATTTGAGAGAACAGGGCTCACCAGGAGAAGAAAAGGATCTCCCCTACAGTTCTGGGGATGTGATTTCAGGCCTATAGGTACCTAGGTGTGTAGTAATACCAAAGAAATGTGTTAACTAGTCTGCTATATGCAGTAGTTCACACTGAAGTATTACACATGTCCGTGCAGGTAGGAAAAAAACGAACGGAAACCTAGAGGCAAAACTTAGATTGTTACATAGGATCTGAAAATCACAACGTCCACTGCAGCATACTCTGAAACAATGAGAGCAGCAGAGGTTCAGAGCATGACTCAAGAAATGGTGCAAGAGAAAACAATATCCTTTAGGGTCTGGTAAAATTTCTGAGATAAAGGAAGGAAGGAAAAACCAGATGAGCTAAATTAAATTGCTGATATTTGAAAGTTAAATTCAAAAAAAGGCAGATTTTGAAACAAAGGATATTTTTACTGATTGTCTGCTAAGACCCAGAGACTCCAGTAAGATTTATTTTTCCTCATGAGTTTGCAAATGCACCTTTCATGCCCTTGGCAAAGCATTACTCAATCTTTCAAAACTACCTTGCAGTAGTTTAAGTCAGGTTACCAGAAAAAGTATTATTGTGTTCATGTGAGTATGACTCCTGATTTTTTTTACTCCTCCACCCCACCGCCTTTTATTAGCTTCCCTCCTTTAGCCTTCGATCATTATGTTTTTCCTCAGTCAATTACACTCCTGCCAAGTAAACAGATTTATCCTGGTTTTCTAATATGGTAGGATCTCAGTGAAGCCTACAGCATGTGCATACATATATACTCAGCATGAGGTAGCTTTCCCTTTTACTTCCCTCCCTCCGTCCCCCCCTCCCCCACCCCGTTTCCCCACTCAGTTCTGAAGAAGCACCCCTTAAGAGATTAACCCTTTCCCAACCAGCAAGATCTATCATACCATAGCTGTTTAGATTATGGCCTAACTACATCTATAAAACTACCTGACCTTTTTAAATCCAAAAGAGAAAGAAGTTGATGCCCTACCTATAGTTTTTGCAATAACTATAAGCAGCCTTTTTTTGTAGCTGCTTCAAGTGAACACTTAAGATAAAGGGGAGCTTTTCTCATGGAGATCTCAGTGTGCCACCTGCTTCCCCCAAAACAGCAGCTCCAAGAAGGGGCCTCAGACAAAGGCCCTACCCTACTCCAGCCTATGAAGCTGCAGCCTCTACCCACAGGCAGCTTCCTAGACCCTCCTCTGACGGCGGGCACCTCCGCCAGTCATGCCCTACCCCTGCAACGGGCGCCAGCAGCGGGGCGCGAAGCCCCGCCACCCTCCCAGGGCTTGGTCCTGCTGGTTCCAAAAAACCGCCCTAAAGCGACCGCTGCCGCCGCGCATGCGCGGCACCGCGCGCTCGCGAAGCTCTTTCCGGTCCTCGCCAGGTGTTTCCGGGCTGGGGCGGAGGCGGAGGGACAGCGCTGCGGGGCGGCTGACGGTCCCCGTCCTCCCTCCCGGTGCCGCGCCGCCCTGGTCCTGCTTGTGACTGCTGCAGGCTCTCCTGGGGGTGAGCGGGGCCGGGGAGGGGCGTGTTCGTTGGCGGGGCGGGGCGAGGCGAGGCGAGGCGAGGTTGGGCCCTGCTGCCGGCCGTGCGCGGTGCAGCGGTGCCCGCAGGGCCCCGGGCGGTGGGTAGGGGGAGGCCGCGGGGCCCGGGCCGCCTGGGGGGGCTGTGCTGGCGGGGTGGGGCGGTCCGGCGGTAGGTCTCTTCTTCTGAGAGCGTAGACTCACCAACGTCCCCAGAAAGCACCCCCCAGCCGAAAACCCGCGGTGGTTCTGGTGCCCGTTGGCGAGTGGCTTCTCTGTCTCTTGGAGAGCGTCACCGTGTTCTCTGGGTAGATTCGGTAAAGCTTTGTGAGGCTGCCCGAAAGCCGCGGGGTCTCCTGCTGCTGGCCTGCTTTTCTGTCCTCCTCGAGGAAACGTGAGTGTTAACCTTTCCGGTACCTGTGGAGTAGCGTTTCCTCTGCAACGGTGAGTTTGACCTGTCACGGTTTTACCGTCTGGGGAGAGGAAGCAGCACAGTCGGCAAAAGGTGGTGTTCGTTTCCTTCCTCCTTTAGTGGGACGGACAGGTGTTACCCTGCTAAGCACTGCTGTAGTTTAATTCACGTTTCTTCTAGAACTGGCCTCTCGTTTTGGGTCAGCTAAGAGTAGCGCGTGCACTTAGTTGGCCTTAGACAGCTGTGTTGTTTTCTGGCTAATGGCAAGCACAGTCAGACCTGGGAAGAGAAGAGTAATACATTGCAGACTGGCTAACGAGCCTCAGTCTTTCTGATAATTACCTGCCTCTGTAAAGCAGAAACTCATGGAGAAATGAGTTTTACTTAAATGCAAGAGATGCTCATGTACTTTTAACAGCCAAGCTTGTTTTCTATATATTCATCTTAATGGTTGATACAGTTGTACTCAAAATCAGAGCCTATAAACAATGAGTGACTGACTTCTGTTTAAAGTTATGTTGGAAAGAAAAAATGTGACCTCATAGGTATTTTTTCCTGTGAATTGTAAAGATTTCAAATATCTCTAATGCTTTAACATTTTTTTGCAGATTAATAAGCTTACTGAAGCATTGTTATGGAGCTAGAATGGGAGTGAAACGAGTTTTAATTGTCTACTTCCAATTACCTATTTTGAAGATAGAAGTGTGGGGTTATTCTGGGCCTTGTTTTTGAAATTTTAGGCATTCAGCTGGTCATAAGAAGCAGGAGTTAATCTCAGTGTTTGTTTACTTACTTGTTTGCTTTTATTTCAAGCACAGTATTTCCTCTTTTCTAACAGTAACGACTAATTAAAAGATTGAAGTTCAAAATGGCTTGTTCTCATTTTGTTTTAGCTTTTTCCTGCAAGTTACTTTAAATTAGTCTGTGAATTTTAATAAATATTTATATTGTAATCTATCACTTGGATTCAGTAGCTTTTCTTTTGCTTGTCCAACAGTCTAGCTTGAACTAGGACTGCAAGAGTGCAATATGCTTATGCAAGAACTTTATTTAGCACTATACATCATGAGTATAAAAGGTCATTTTTTATCTCTTTCGTAATCTAAGAGTTTTACAACTATTCATATGGTGCTTATTTTGAAAACTTTGACATTTTCTCCAGGTTTAAGTTTATTTTATCACACAAGTTCCTCACGGCCATAATGAGGCTAGTAATTCTTGAAGATTATGATCAGGCTAGTGAATGGGCAGCAAAATACATCTGTAATCGTATTATCCAATTCAAGCCAAGTCAAGGAAGATATTTCACGCTTGGTCTACCAACAGGCAAGTTTTATTCAAAGCCTAAGTGAATAACTAAACCTAGAACTATGTTTGTATCATTGCTAGCAGATACAGTATTTAAAAGAACACAAATATTTTTTGGTAATACTCCAAACATATTTCTATTTAAATATGGATTTGATTTGTGTAAAAAGTTGTGATAAAGTTTGAGAAGCTGAGAAACACTAAGTAAGAAATAAGAAATTTCTTTATGTTGAAAAGCATTGTAGCAAAATCTGACTATGGAGAGATTTAAATACACTGAAAACGTTGTGCAGATACATAGAACAGTAGAAAAACTTTATTTAACAGGGAGTACACCTTTGGGATGCTACAAAAAGCTGATAGAATATCACAGGAATGGTGATCTCTCTTTCAAATATGTAAAGACTTTCAACATGGATGAATATGTAGGTAAGATGTACTAATTGTTTGAGAACACACTATACTGATATTTTTTTTCCTTTATTAAAACTGTTAAATACTTGACAAAGCACGAGATCAGTCTAATATGTTTGTACTTCTAAGTTAGACTTATGTACGTGGGGTCATCTTAAGCATTTTTCTCTATTTCTTTATCCACAAAAATGCAAATAATAAACTAGTCCAGGTGGATCCTGGGCTAAATTCAGTGCTTATAAATTACTTTACAATACTTCTGTAGAAAGTATAAACCATTTACCTTGTGCATGCCAACAGGAAAACTTTCTTCTCAGTATAATTTCAAATATTGCTTTATTTGACTTCTTTCTTAGGTTTGTCTTGCATGCCCTACATTAGTTATACAGGCTAGAATTAAGGCTGTTTGGTTAAATCTTGTAATATGTTAATTTCACTTTAAATGATTTCAGGGCTTCCCAGAAATCATCCAGAGAGCTATCATTCCTATATGTGGAATAACTTCTTTAAACATATTGACATAGATCCAAATAATGCTCATATCCTTGATGGGAATGCTCCAGACTTACAGGCGGAATGTGATGCGTTTGAAAAGAAAATTGAAGAAGCAGGGGGGATTGATCTGTTTGTTGGAGGTATGAGGAAATGCTCTATGGTTAGCTATGATTCCAACAGATACGCTGACTCTTTAATCACTATTTTCATAACTTAGCTAAACCCACTTTTTTCAATTATGGTGTAAGAAAGTTCTGTGACTAACAAAGCATCAGTATGAATTCTAAAACAGAATGGTTGGTGTCCAAGTTTCTAATAACTTAATTTCAAGTAAGTTTTGAATGCTTTTTATTGAAAACGGGGAACCAAAAGGAAAGAATGAGTCCTGAAACTTTTTTATTCACTTACAATGTTTGAGGATATTTGTTGACTCACAGGTCTGGAATGATTTACTTTTTTTAACTTTGAAAAGGCATTGGTCCAGATGGCCACATTGCATTCAATGAACCCGGATCAAGTTTGTCTTCAAGAACAAGATTAAAGACTTTAGCAATGGACACCATTTTGGCAAATGCTAAATACTTTGATGGAGACTTATCTAAAGTACCAACTATGGCGCTAACAGTTGGTGTGGGTACAGTGATGGATGCTAGAGAAGTAAGAACTCATTTAGTTCTAGTTGCATGTGTCTGTTTTCAAGACTAATTGGTATTGATACTGGGATTGAAAGTAAAGAGACCTTTGTTTTGCAGGTGATGATTCTTATAACAGGTGCACATAAGGCTTTTGCATTGTACAAAGCAATTGAAGAAGGAGTCAATCATATGTGGACAGTTTCTGCTTTCCAGCAACA
This sequence comes from Calonectris borealis, assembly GCF_964195595.1. Taxonomy (NCBI): domain Eukaryota; kingdom Metazoa; phylum Chordata; class Aves; order Procellariiformes; family Procellariidae; genus Calonectris; species Calonectris borealis. The sequence continues at coordinate 28,639,954 of NC_134315.1, read as the reverse complement.
CCCTCGTACTATCTTTGTGTGTGATGAAGATGCTACTTTAGAACTAAGAGTTAAAACTGTGAAGTACTTTAAAGGTGAGCACTGAATCAGAGGTTACACGTATTTAAAAAAACCAGATTTTAAATTATATTGATTTAAGTCTGAGCCTTCCAACACTTTACAGTAGCTAATGTATGATGTTATATATTCAATACTAAATGTTAACTTATTTCTTGTGAATGGAAAAGTGCTAAGAGGCATAACTTGTGTTCCTTACATTCCTGACAAATCTACTTTGGAGAAATATTTCCTTTGCTTCCAATTTGAAATGATAGTTTAGTAATCTTCAACTGTATGTAAAACAGCAGCAGTCTGGTGTTCCAGAATACTAGTCTTAAATGTACTGGAAAGTTTCACTTAAAGAAAACTTGATACACTTATTAATCGTGATATATTTTCATGCTACTTTTGCTATATGCTGTAATGTGCTGTCTAGTAAACTTGAAATGTGTGATACAGACTTTGAAGCCACCTGAGGACATTTTTCATACAGTGCAATTAGCATAGCAGTCTATACTGACTCTTAATACATTGCAGCCTTTTACTGTGCTTTTCATATTTGTAGTAGGTGTATTGAGGCAAGCTTAAAGTTGGGATTTTTAATAGTCATTGAAAATTCCTAGATGTGAATTCTTTTTCACTGAGACTGTAGACACTGAGAAAAGTAGTTTTCTCCTAACTATATTAGCACAGCAAATGCAATCGTGTAAATCACTCCTCTTTCTCACTACTTTCTCACTAGCATTGGATACTTGTAGTATTTGAGGCATCTGAGATCAAGATTGTAATTTATGAAATTATTTTTTAGAGCACTGTATCACCAGTGTCCATATATGTACTAGACTGCAATTCTGGCATTAATGTGATTTTTATCCTGGTATCATTTGTGGCAAACTTGTTAATTTTTTTTTTTTCAGTATGCTGTTCTTTGCTATGTATTGTGTGTGTGTGTTAGTCTTTACCTGTATCACACTGCTAGATAGTACTTATTGTTGTTTTCAAAGACAATTTAATTAACTGCTTGGATAAATTTTAGACATTATCCTGTATTTCATATAAACAAAAGCTTTACTTAGGAGAGATATAAACCTACTGTAGAATTACTAGGTATGAATGACACTGAACATTGCTTTAAAAAATCAAGGGCTACAGTATATGAATGTGTGCTATTGTGTCACACTGTATTTAATTACCCTGTAATACAGAGCAATAGAATCCTTAAAAAGATTGTTTACTTTAAACTTGCTTAATTTTACCTATTCTCAAATCAGTGAGATTTTCCCCTTTTAAGATGGAGGAGAAATCAATGTGGGTCAAACTTGGAATTATTTCTGAATCTTGATCTTCAGGTTAGACTTCCTAGGAAGCTAGGTAGTTCTTAATGACTGCTAATTATAGCAGCTATTTACTGCGATTTTTCACCATTTAAAAAAATCTCAAGGTACTATATGAAACTTCAAATCTTTTTGATAATCAAGTACCACACTGGCTGGTAACTAGAATAACTCTTAGTCCCCTTCACTTTTTTCTAACTTTCTGAAAACCTATTAGAGGCTAAAATTATCAAGTGTACTTAAATGTTCTTATTGGAAAAGGGAAAGGTAACTTTCTTCCAGAATGAAGCAGAAAATGAATTTTAAATTTACTAATTAGTCTGCAGATAAGTTAATTCAGCATAATTTTTCCATACTTGTCCATGCTGTTCTTAAAACTGTATGCCGAAATCTGTTTATTCAATGCATACTTGAACATACAGCCAGATTTTCCTTTGAAATAATTGTTTTGGCATCTATCAAGTAAGGACTCTGTGTATCTTTAAAAAAAAAAAAGCTCTTGTTTCTAACTGTTTTTTCTGAAACAAGTTCATGGGATTTAAATATCCTTCATGAAATATGGCAGAGGCAATACTTGGTAAGCATTTTTCATGCCTCTAGGAAGTGGGTAATTATCTCCTTTTCATTTCCCTTTTTTAGAAAAGAAAAACACTGGTAGGAAGTGGAATGCTTTAAAGTTCAAAACATGGTTCTAGTTTGAGTAGTGTGTGCAGCTGTTACTCTTTCAGTACAAATGGCTTTTGTATCAATCGTATACTTAGTATTTTCTCACTTACTGTTAAAACTCCTGAAAAATATTACTGACTTTCTTTCCCATGTACATCAACCCAACAGTTATCCTTCATGAAATCTAAGAAACTTTTTTCTTTAGTTATGTTGCCTTCTAAGGTTGTGGGGTTTTTTTGCACAAATATCTGAACCTAAGTCATTACCTCTAGAGACAAAATGAGCTGGATTCTTGAGTCAGTTATAGGTGTGTTGGCTGTTTAGTATGGCTGAATGTGTCACTAATTGGAGAAGGAAATAGTAACATGTGCATTTTGTATTAAATAATCACACACTGATTAGAAATAGATGCTGCATAAAATGCCTTTTGTTGTGGTCACCTACAGCAATGACCTCAGATTGTATAGTTATTCAAATTTCACGTTGCTGCAGTGACATTAAGTTTGCCACCAGATGCATCATGTAGCAAAGGTATTTGAATATTCCTTGCCATAGATCATCACTAAAATGTGCACTTCTATCCGACTTCTTTAACAGTTTTTAAGAAAAATTCTCTACTTTTAATGTTGCATATTATATTTGTAATTTTAGAAGTTAGTCTTTAGTTTGGTGCCAAAATTGACTTTTACTTTGCAGATTGTGAACACTGATCAGTTACTGTTGTTAGTCCTTAAGGTGAAATGAGGTTAAAAATATACCAGTGACTGAATGTCACACATACCTAGATGTAGGTAACATTTTTACTAAGTTGTAACAAAATAAAGCAAGCAGCACCTTTTTTTATTGCTGTTTTCAGCACTTTCCAAAATTAAAGTTTCTGAATAGGAAAAAAAAAAAAAAGTACTCCCCTAATCACAACTGTGTATGAGTTGTATATGACCAAAAAAAGCCCAGCTAGAATAGAAAACAGTTAAACTATTGAAGTTCTGAATCTGCATTAACAGTCTGGATGCTTTTAGTTTGGTTTTGCCTGTCTAGGACCACCAGTACACTATGAATTACAAAGACAGCAATACCACAATGCTAGAACATTGCAATTCAAGCTATAAGTAAAAGTATCAGTATGTGTACATCTGATTTGTATGACAAATCGTAGTATAAGGGAATTTCATGTTGCTGTTACGCAGTTTTTAATACAAAGGAAAGATGGGTGGATCTTATGTATACAACTCATTGGAAGTATTCCAGATACACTTTTTGATGGGTCTATTATCAGAGAGCTGTCTCATCCATGCTCACTTTATACTGAAGATGTCAATAGTATTCAAGTGATAGAGGAATATATATGCTGTGTTTAACTTCTGATTTTAAACTACTTTAAATAGCCATTGTTATTCTCTTCAGTGAACTATTTAAAATGTATACTTTGAAGCAAACTCCAAATAAAAATGTGGATAGAAAGATGTGTTAAAAAGTATAACTAATGTAAAGCTGGCATTGTTGCTTTCCCCCCCAAGGTTTAATGCATGTGCACAATAAGCTTGTGGACCCACTGTACAGTATGAAAGAAAACTGAAAGAAGAATTGAAGAGGAACTCCATGTGGGTCAACAGCAACAGTTTTAGGTAGCAGATGAGTTCACTGCTATGCAATATGCTGAAAACTGTTTCAAATGGGGAATCCTAGGTACTGTATTTTTTAAGAGGTCCAATATCTGTACATTCACATTCCATCTCTGTTTGCTGTGGTTGTGCATTTTGCTTTAACATTTGGAGCTCTGTTGTTGGCTGGTACATAACTAAATTGAACAGAACAAACCTACGGGAGACTGCATGTTATGTAGGGGGGAAGAGCAGAGCACTTATTCTAGCACAGCAGTGTAATGCATCTGCCTTGTGTTAGAGAAAATGGTATTTTGTTTCCAGGAATTTGTAATTTTTGGCTTGAGTAGTATAACTACATTTTGCATTTGTGTCTCTAGGCAGAATGATTTTGGCCTTTGTCAATACTATGGACTTGTAATAGTTGTACAATTTCTACTATGAAATGTTCTGTTTACATATATCTAATGTACACTGAGCTTTTGCACTTGGTTGCCTTAAATTTATCTTAAACAGTTTTTGGGCATCTCAAGTCCTGCTGTACAATTCAGGCAAATAAAAATACAAAAACAGTGCCTAAAATGCACCAAATTAGTGAAAGTTGTAACTTACTCCACAGATAAAAATATTAAACTTCTGCCATAGCACTTTTTCCTCTCATGTATTTCAAATTACTTTAGGATTTTTATATTTTTCGTAATTGAGCTTTATACATAAGGAAAAATCTAAATGTTCCTTTCTGGAGGTACCTGTTTAATTGTACCATTGATGTTACTATTAAATGCCTGAAAAGAGTTTAATTTACAGGAATATAATGTCTGCAAGTTTAGGACATGATCATTTAAAGTCAACTGTTAATCAACTTTGCAATAGTTACCTCTCATTGTATCATTATAAACATTGAGCTTTTACGAGGAATGTTATTTCCTACTTTGAATATAAGTAAAACTTAAATATAAATCTGTAATTTCAAAATTGTTTTGTTTCTAATATAAATTCTGACATGAATAAATACTTCAGGGTTTCATGGAGATGTTAGGAATTTTGTGCCTTCTCCACCTAAGGAGGAAGTTAAGAGTTTATTGATTTTTTTTTTGGGGGGGGGGGGGGGGGCGGGGGCAGGGGAAGCATGCCCTCGTGTAAAGTTCTCACTGGGAGAAAGTGCAACAAAGCATAACTTTTTTCATCTAGATAGATGATAGGCAAGTAGCCTTTATTATAAACCACATTAATCCTGTTTTACAGTTGAGAGTTGAGAATACTGGCCCAATAGGCCCAGTGGCTGCACTAACAGGAATTTGGCCTAAATCCCTGGGATGGAATAACCACAGAGCCCAGGCTGTGCACCTGGGAAGCAGCCTTGCTGAAAGGGACCTGCTAGACAGCAGGCTGAACACGAGTCAGCAGTGTGCAGCAACAAAGGCAAATCAGATCCTGGCCTGCAGCCACGGGCATTACTAGCAGAGATGTGATCATCCCACTCGGTGCTTGTTAGGCTGCACTTGGAGTACTGTGTCCAGTTTTCGTCCCCAGAAGAAAGATATGGACAGACTGGAGAAGATCCAAAGGAGGGCTGCAAAGATGATCAAAGAGCTGGAGAGCCTGTTGTATGAGGAGTTAGGTCTTTTCTCCCTGGAGAAGGCTCAGAGGGACCTCATCACAGTATTCCAGTATTTAAAGGGTGACTACAAAGAGGACAGAGGCGCTCTTTCACAGGGAGCCACACGGAGAAAGCAAGGGGCAACAGGTTTCATTGCAACGTAAGAAACATTTTTTTTATAATAAGAACAATCATTCACCAGACCTCCCGAGGGATGTGGTAGCGTCCCTACTGCTGGAGGTTTTCAAGCTGCAATTGTACAGGGTGCTAGATAATCTCATCTAGGCTCACCTTTCCCATAAAGGGTGGACCAGATGGTCTTTCAAGATTCCTTCAAACCTGGACCATTATATGATTCTATGAAATTACAAAAGCATGGAAGAGTCTTGTCTCAAGCAGTGTAGGAAGCCAGGCCTAGTGTTTCAGTTCTTAACAGTAGATTGAACAAGCACAGATTTAAAACAGGCCTTCAGGTTTAAGACTCAACTTTTGCACTTGCATTTTTGAAGCATAATGCAACATTGGGGGGAAAAAGTTTAAAAGAGACTGCTTCAGGAGAATGCTGTCACATGTAGCATACGACCCACAAAATGCATTGTTAGCTGTAAAGACTAAGAATGGCAAGCCTAAGTAAAGACTTTGCTTTATAAAATAAACACCTGTATTATAAAAAGTGTCAGACTAAAAATAATCTTGAATTTACGTTACTATTAAAGGAATTCAAGCATGTTTTTATTGTAACGATCATGATCCATCTTGTGGCAAAATTGGGAACTCTGTTGAGGAAACAATAGAATTTAGGTTCAAGCATGAGTAGAAATCCATAGGTTTTATATCCATCTGCTTCTAAAAGCTGTTCTTCCTTGCAACTCCTTAATTTTGTTCTTTATTTCAGAGCATCTTTCAGTCTTCTGCCTCTCTTGCCAACCTCACCAACTAAAGCCCTTTCTTGTGTTCTCTCAAGACGTGTGAGACCATTAATAACCATCAAAACTTCTGTGAAACACAGGCCAGTTTAAATACTGGTACAGTAGTACCCGCACTTGTCTGAGTGGGGCTAAGGCTGTTTCTGCCTCTTTCCATGAATAGTCTTCAGTTGTTCTCCAATTAGCTTCTGTTGTTAAACTTTTTTCTAAGTTATGCATTCTACTGCATGTAGAATTCTACTCTAGGCCCTGTAAATTTATGACTTTTTTTTTTATTTTTATTTTACTACTGTTTGTCATTTCAGTCCTTAAGATGCTTCCAATTACTGTCTTATGAAATACCAATTATTCAGTGACAGTACCTTCCAAACTTGTCAACTACTAAAAGTAAGTCAACCCTGTAAGTTACATTAAGCTTCACCTGTTACCCTGCAGTCCATTGTTAAAATCTAAATGGCAAAGCAAGCATTTTCAAGTCTAGTAAGTCTTAAGTTATGGATTCTTGGGTAAATGAGTAAATTCTAACTTTGCCTGGCACATCTACTTTAGCATTTTATTCTCCTTTTTCTCAGTAAGATTTTAAAGTATGTTTCAAGGCAGGGGGGTGGAGTGGAGGGAGAGGGGGAAAAAAAAAAAGTATGTGACCAGATAGAATCAGGTCATTTTGTGTTAAAAACTAATACTTCATCTACTGTTCATTAAAATCCTTGGTCTCAAAACTGACATCATATACAAGTCCTCTCAGAATTGGACTACAAATTTGTACTTTTGCTGCTTCAGATGACTATAAAAAGGTTAAAAGACCGAGTTCTTCTAGTCTCATTCCCAAGGCAGCTTTATCCATATATGTAACTTTCATTTAATTAGGTAACATATATTTGATGTGTCATACTCAGCAACTTTATGAAAGATTTACTACATGGATAATCTCTAGCTTACCTTTAGCTTCTGCCTTATTCCTCAGTACAGAGCCAGTACTTTCTCTCTTTTAGGTCTATTTAAAGGGAAAAAAATATTAAAAATTTTGCGTTAGTGCCTTTGCTTTTAGCACATATTACTATATCTGTACTTTCTTAAAGATATCTCTGTACTTTCTCAAATGCTATCTTTTAAGATAGCATTCCTGCTAGCTTTTTTAGGGGAGAAATAATAATTATGTTAATGATTAGAGAGCCTTTGTCCACAGCATCTTTCCTATCTTCAGGATCAGCAGTAGTAGCAGCAGCTTAGGTGCCTTTATTAAGAGATATGGGATACCTCGTTCACATCCAGATCTTTGGTTTTTCAATATAGCTGGAACAGCTTCAAATAAAAAATAAACAACAACAAAACCAACCAAACCACAAACCACTGAAGTATGAAAATTCTCTCCCTCCTTTTTCTGTAGACTCCGAGAGTAATATAGGTTGAAAGGGACCTCTGAAGGTATCCAGTTCAATTCCATCCCTCCAACGATGTTCCCAATTCATCCTTGTACTCAGGTTGAAATAAAAGAACTAGCTTATGATTAATCAATCTCAAATTGTAGTTACAAGCCTAAATTTAAGAGCAGTCTTTCCTGATGATGGAGTACTTTAGTAGGTATTACTAGCAATTTGTTCTCTAAAATATATTTAGTAACAAGAAGTGAAGATCTGTGAAGACCCAAATTAGTCCCTGAAGATCTAAAAAATAAAAGCAGCTTAAAAGCTTTTGGAGGTGGGCATACAGTGAACACAGTATATAGCATGGTCATTAACTTGTGTTAATGATTGCTTTGTTGACACTTCCAAAAGCAACAACTTATATTAAGCACACTTAACTACAGCTTTCAAGTGAGAACTCACTGACAAACTTTAGTTTGTAAACAATAGAAGTAAAACTTCAACAAGTACACCAAGACATGTTCTAACCAAACCTTCATGCCAAAGGAATTCTTTAAGGACTTCATCAGTCTTATTGGTGGAATAGTTACATATCTTGTGTTTCAATATATTAAGACTTGAGATTTCTTTGGAGATTAGCATAGGTAGGCTGTATTCATGGTAAACTGACACACTTCAACAAGCTTAAAATAAACGGTGTGGTACATTAAAAAAAGTCATTATTAGTTTTTCCTGATGTGATTTCCCAACATCATCATGATTTCCTGACAACAGCAACTTTAGAAAGTAAAACAGGAAGCAGCTTGGTGTTTTTGTGGCACAGTTCAAATTTAAAAAAAAAAAAAAAGAGCATTGTTTGTCTATACATACCTTTCAACTATTTTTATAACTTTTTGCCACATTGTTCCTGTTCTCTCATACAAAGACTTGCAATGCAAAAATAAAACATAATTATGTTGACTTTTAAGTGTTAAAAAGTATGAAAACAGTGAAATGCAATGAAAAACAATAAAATGAAAACTTTTAGATTCAGTTAAGTGAATTTCAGTAACTTTAATTTTATAATAATCTGCAAGTATTTGTACATTTTAAGTACATAGTCCTTTCAATTTATGTTCCCACATATATTTAATTTACACCATTTAAAGTCAAATATATTCCCTCTCACAGTGATAAATTATACATTAGCTTATCATGGTACTGTCTACAAAAAGTTGAGAGAATAATCAGCTACATGTCACTGATCTCTATTTGTCAGTTTGTCTCTTTAAAACACGTATAAAGGCATCTCTTGGTACTTCCACATTGCCAATTTTTCTCATCAACTTCTTCCCTTCTGCCTGCCTCTTTAAAAGCTTCATTCTTCTTGTAATGTCTCCACCATACTATGAAAAGGAGAAGTATTTTAGTAAGCTTAAATGCAACTACAATACATTTCAGCCACACTAAACTCAAGGGCTTAAAAATAGTCAGAAAGGCTAGTTACATTATGACAAAAGATTATTTTATACTCCAAATAGTTATCCCAAAAGGCCACTGGTTAAAAAGAACAAGGGAGCAAGTATGCATGTTCATTGAGGGTTGAATTCAGTTATCTAAATATATACATTCACATAAGCATGGCTGACATTAGACACAACCTACAGGATATCCAAATCCCCTTCGAACAGCAGCAGGATGCCAGCTCAGATACGCTGGGGCATCTTGACTAGCAGTAGGTGCCTACATCTAGATAAGTTAACTGAACCCTTATACAATGTTGAACAAACACCATCCCACATACGTGCCTACTAGAAGAATTCCGTAAGTTGTGAGAAAGGGACACTTGTTTAATTTTTATCCCAACATGTTCGCTTCAGAGAGCTAAAGACGAGTAAGAGGCATCACGTTTTTCCTATAGTTTTGTCCAGTCTTGTTGATAGTCAACTATTGCATCTTTAAGGCCTTGTCATGATGTATTACTGAAAACCCATGTAAAAGTCTAATCAGAATCAGTCTCTAAAGAAGCACTTTTATAGTTTCTTAAATCACCTGGAAAAAACAATTTAGGAAACCTGTGAATTACACACATGTGCCTGTACACACACATACATTTACTATATGTCTACAACTATTAGAAAATAGTGAGGAGACAGGAGTGAACACAGATACACCCTGTTGAATTCACTCTAAGGGTGTATTTTGAAAAAGCCGTTACTCTTTCTGATCTACTCTTACTGCAAGCTGCAACTAGAGGTTACATGAGTTGAATTTTAACATAAAAGCTTAAAAGTATCTCTTAAGATTCCATTGACACTTAGGAGCACAAGCAGAATGTGTTTTTGCTGGGTTTCTAGGAAAAGATAGGCCTAGCACATTAGCAAGACTGTTAGGTTTGCACACATCAGAAACATCAAAAAAATGAAAAAAATACCTACACATTTTGCCACAACATTTTTTCTGTAAGCTTTCAGCCTGTAAAATAAAATAACATATATACTTTAACACATTAGAACATGTGTTCCTATATGTGAAGCTAAATACCGAGTTGTCAAAATACTAAGCATTGTTTTTCTACTAGTTTTGTAAGATGCACTGGAATCATGACATTTTCGTATTTTGTACACAGAAGACAGAAGTTATAAACAAAAGACTTAATTCACATTTCTCAATTCTAGAAATATCCCTTAGGGTGTATAATATGTACATAAAATTACAATCTTGCCTTTTTATCTAGGATTTCTGCTATGATTCACAGTAAGTGTTACATATGTGTGTATATAGATATGTACACACAAATTCTTACAGCACCTCTGCTTGGATCCCTACCTTTAATTCTTTTACCGCAATTTAAATCCTATTTAAATAGCAACAGCAAAAATGTGACAAGAAACACAGCATCAAGGAAACAGTTTGCTCTAAAAGAAGTGAGTGCTGCTAAGAATAGTTGTGTGTTCAGCTTGCAACATACTTCCTTTGGAATAGCACGGTTCAGTTCTTTTTTTTTTGCTGATTCTCCCAGAGGTTAAACTATTCCACAACTAGCTAATTTTTTCAGTAGTAAGAAACTTTTTCCACTGCCAAAGAGGAAGTGGACACATGGATGTTGCAAGTTATACTCTACCCTCTGCTGACCACAAGCAATTTAAAATAAAAATACTTTTTTTTTTTCAATTAAATTTATACGAAGTCCTTAGTCATAGTCACAGGTCAAATGTTTTGTTATTCCCCACCCCCCGCCCCCAACAGGTCTGGTAGCATATACAAGAAAAATATGACTTTACAGTAAAATCCAAGTCCTGTAATGTATAAAACTATTCAGGTTAAACATTAAAAGTCCGTATTTTAAGTAGCTTAAAATAAGGGGAAAAAAAAAAGGGAAACAGAAGGGCTTCACTTACGTTTCTCTTGCAATGATTTTCTTGCCAATAGCAGCCTGGATGGCTATTTCAAACAACTGCCTAGGTATAGCATCTTTTAAACGTTCACACAGGAATTTACCAGTAGCATATGCCTTATCACTGAAAAAGAAAGTCACCATGTTTTCAGAAAGAGTAATACAACCCCAAAAATATATCCATAGTCCAAACTGTTTGATAAAAGGATTTTAGTAAAGGTTTGCCTCTTTTTAACTAAAAAGATAAGCTGATCAGATCATAATTTTACATCTAATGAGTGGTCTCTTTATGTCACCTGTTTCATACAAACAGGTGACAAGATTGTATTAACAGAAGGTCTTCAAATAAATTTAAAATATTTATTATAAACAGCCTGATTATCTATCACACTGAAGCCATTTTGAATACAGTCACAGCTTCAAGTTTAAACTAGAAGGTCAAGGAGGATTTTCATTGATTGTAGGCCCGAAAGGTCAAAAAATCTAGATATTAGACATATTTTTAAAACATCTATTTTTAAATAACAAGAAAAAAAAACAAACAAAAAACATTTTAATATACTCTTGTCATCTGCTAATAAAAATTACCCAACTATATTCAGCATCTGCATACGCTTCATATTTTAGAAAGAGAAAATGACACAAGGTCTAAAAGAAGCTAATAAACAGATACTTTCACAAGCCATTGAAAATAAATGGGTCTCTTCTCTCTAAAAACATCCATATTTAGTGAACATTTTTGAGCAATATACAGCTGAAAATAGTTTTACATGTTTTCATGTAGCAACAGTGTGACTCCTTGCTACCTGTATAAAACAAACAGTTTAAGCATGAAGTACTTAAGTAATGTTCATTAAGCATTACAGTTTTAGAAGATAAAGATACTTATTTGTATAATTAGGACAAACAATAACAGCTAGCTTAATACTGAGCTTACAGTAATCTCAGTAATTCTTTCTCTATAAACGTAATTCAGCATAATTCTTTTTATATAGACTATAGATATAGTCTATTTATAGTGAGAGGACTCTGAGAATAACTGAAGCAGGAGCAGAATGAATGCTGTCTACAAGTAAAAAAAAAATTATTTGTAATCTAAAGCTAAAAGAAAGGCTATCATTAGTTTTAGAGAGCGAAACAGTTCAGGGGTGCAAGCTAAACTGATCAAGAAACATGTTAAAGCAGTAAGTAACTTTTGCAAGGCTGGCCACTCCATTTTGCATCTTTTCAAAGATACCAGGACAGTGCCGTAAACGATTCATGTGGCATCTCCTAGACTGGTCTGTTTTAAATTTTTCCATCCCGTTGAAAGACTGGCATTTTGCATTTCCTTCTCCTCCCTGCCTTACATTACCACAAAAATATTATAGCTAGCAAAAGTGGCAATGTGGTGAAATCCTCAATGCTGTTTTCACACACATATATATGTATTACTAATATATGACAAATATGTTTTCATTGTATATTAATAGGAAGCCTTATTCCTTTGGAATAGAGAATCTAGTCAACCTACTTGTGTATGATCGTTGCCAGTTCTTCAACTGGATTTCCATTTAGAAGGATATCCATTTTGATAAGGTCTGCTGCCTGGTATCCTGCATCTTCATAATCAAAACTAAATGAAAGCAGTTTAAAAGTTAGTGATGGTTTTGTAAAAATTATATTCTGCATTCTTTGTTCCATAAATTTTAAGTTTTAGATACATTTCTTAATAAAACACTCAAACTTCTTATTAAAATAGGAGCACAGTTTTTAATAGTCTCTCAGTACGTCTCCCTTATGCAAGGCTGGACTAGAAATTTACTGCAGATAAATCTCATCTCCAAGGCAGCAGAAGACATCATCCTATCTTCCAGCTACTCAGCAACATAAATCAATCAAAACTCTACATTCTTACTGCAATCTCTTAAAGAGTTTATTCAAACACTTCTTTTCTATCAGCTGGAAGTTCCTTAAAGCTCCAGGCAACAGAACCCTTCAACACAGCTTTTGAACACTAAACATCCTTCGTGTCACACAAATTAAACACTAACACTGGATTGTTTTCTTTTCATCCTCTAATTTGACAGACTTTTATATGACCCCTATTATCATTCTCTCTGACAACAAAGTTTACCTCTTCATTTTCAAACCATATTTCTCTTTTGGTAGGTATGGGCCTTCCTGTCTGTGTGTCAGTCTGCAAAAATTCTTAAAAATTGAGGAGATGCAGAGATATACATATGTAATATATATATATCTTGTATGTAAGTATAAATGTGGAGAATGCCAGTACCACTAATCTGGTCAGATCTGAAATATCAGAAGAGAGGGGAAAAAAAATCCTTTGAGAGTATTTGAAAGTATTCTATCTTAATTGGCTTAGATAAACCATAGTTGTGTGAATAGATTCATATAACAGAAGTATGATTACGGAGAGCATTAAATACACAAGCAACATTAGGGAGTCAATTAGGAAATAAAAATTGAGAAATAAGACAATGCAACATTGTTTGCAATCACACCTGAATCAAAGGAAACCCAGTATAATTCTGCTAATGAGATAGCTTCTTGATAAACATTGGTTTTTACCTAGTTGGAGAGCTAGATCCTGAGAGAAAATTCAAAATCTCCATCCCCCTGTTTCTTCTACCTGTCCTTCTTGCCTCCCCACTTCTGCTTATGCTTCTACTTCAAATATACACAAGCCCGGGCAAAACACATCTTACCTTACCTTTATAAGGCATATTTAAGACAACACAAACCAAATTCAGTCCTTCAATAAAATTCATTTCTATGCTTATAAAATGAAAAATGTAATTGGGTATACCAGTTCCTGTCAAAATGTAATATATCTTGCTAAAAACATGTCTACATACCAGGTTTGTAAGAGCTATTGAGTCTCCTGTGGCATAAGCCCATCTGCCATGCAACGTCTTCTCTTCCATTAAACTCACAAAGGCTCTTCACAAATGGCTGAGCATTGTTCTAGCCTCTGAATTTATAGAATCCACCCACCGCAGAACATTTTGTCTCAAAATACAGATGATTTACTTTATTTCCATAATAAAGCATATAAGTAAGTGTTGTTTGTTTTAAATATAGTTTGTTGATTGTTTTACTAGCTTTAAAGAATCAGTATTTGGTTATTTTCCCTTTTCCACCAAGAGACAATACAGTAGGAAGTACATTTTCAGTGATTCCTTTGATAGAAAATGCCCATTGTCACTTTGGACAAGTAAGAACCATCCAGATTTTACTCAACTAGATGAGTGAGTGCCGCTCTATAGGTCACACTTGAAAAATATGTGCATCACCAGAGAAAATTACTATTACATAGTGATGCACTTCTAGTGTTTTTCAGATTTATTTCCATCCATTTTCACAGTGAATCTAATTCACTAAAGGTGAAGTAAGACTCAATTTGCAGCACCATCATAAAAGAATATTCTTCACTTGTGCCCTTCCATGTCTTCTTCTCGGATCTTTTTTCATTCACCCCTTAGGGTCAAGGGTGGAGAGAGGGGAAGGGGGAACAGAGGAGGTAGTTACCTTGCATAACCAGAAGACAGAGACTTAAGAGCATCATAAAAATCCACCACAATTTCATTCAGTGGAAAGAAGTATTTTAGCATAACCCTGTGTTCATCAATGTACAACATATCCTTCTGGACTGCCCTACGATCCTAGACAAATAAAAATTGTTTCAGTTCCCCTTGACGCAAGTTTTCTACAAATAAATACAAAGCAAATTAAAATACACAGCCATCCAGCCTCCCGTACTTCAAGCCCCAAAGTAACTTTCCTATTGGTAGTTTGTAAAGTCCCAGAACAAATGAAGCACCATAATAAATGAAGTAGTTGTAACTTAACTGGACAAATGATTCAAGTCTATCGTCTCTAAAAGCTGAATTTCTGAAATCCTTAACAGTTTCTGCTTACTGCTACCTTTTAAATGTACAATTATTTGGCCATAAAATCTCACTGAAATTAGATTTTCACATATATTGGGGTATTACACAGTAGGACTTGCAGGCTCATCTTCTTTTCTGCCAGAAGGGTGTCCTTAAAGTTATTTTAGGAATTCTTTGTAATAGATCTTATACTTCACTGTACTGACATACAAGTAATGTACTCTTCTGTATAATGCATTTTGAAATGTTAAAAGCTAAGAAAATATTGTGAAGAAATTATATAAAGACAGTACACATGGCAGTTAAAACATTTTTAGTTAAAACTATTTCAAATACCCTTGGGGAAACGTGTTTGGCCATCACTATCATAAAAGTACTCCAGTGAAGTACTGAAAACACATGAAGCCTCATTACAGGTTAACAGAAGTCGTATTTCCATGAATATATGTCTAAAAAACAATAGATCTTATTCCCCTGCTGCAGATTCCATTCTTTCAAGAATGCAGAACTAGCTATGAATTTGTCTAGTACAGGATGCTTGACCAGGTACTTAGAGTCACTGAGCTTCATCACTAACTTTCAGGATAAGGATTTTGTAGTTCACAAATAATTTTACACATAAAAAGTTTAAAATATTTTCTTTCAAAAATATTTAATAATTACTGTCAAAAAATATTTAATAATTACTGTCAAAGATACTCTTCAATAGTATCTAGTATCTTACTATCTAGTATCTTCACTTTAAGTATGATATGAAGAGCTTAAAAATAAAAATGACAAAACTATATACCAACCTGACACAAGGCAATTATTTTCCCAATGTATTCATGAGGTGTGACAATAGTACCAAGAACAGTTGGCTCCAAATATTCAGATACTGAAAGTTTATCAGGAAACTGAGCAGGGTTGATAATAGTAATCTCTGCTTTACCATACTCCTGAAAACAAACAAACAAAATGGATACTGTAATTTTACAAATAAAAAGACTGAATAGTAAAGGAGACAAATATAGCATTGAAAAAAATGCTAAAAAATGTTTCAATTGCTTGGAAACACTTGTGAATTATGTAAGCCAAATTCATACCAAGCACAATTTTGAAAGAGATTTCTACATCACATACAGAAGACCCCAATAGGCATTCTTTCAATATCATTATATAGAAAGATTATAGGAATTACTTTTCAGTAGGAAAACGTTTTTTTAAGAATTTTATCCAGTGAATTTTAAACAGAAGAAGTGCTTAGAACTAGGACTACAACCCAGAGTTATCCACAGAAATAAAAAAGCCTTTCTGTCCATCTTTCCATTTCTTTCTTTTCTCTGTAGAGCAAGGATCTTCCTTCTTACTCCATCCTGTTCCTGTAAGGTATAAGGCACAGCTTCAACAAAAGACCTGCTCCAAGTATTCTGGAGTTTGGTAATGGGGACATTCTTCTCTAAGTAGAACTTTGGGCTCAGGCTCCCTTACAGGCTGAAGTGGGCTTAGAAATTAAGTTTTTGATTCCCGTGCAAGTGTTTTCATGACCTATTTTCTTCTAGTCCAACATCCTGATAGGGGCTAGAGTTATCCTTCTGAAGTAAGAATAAAAGGAAGGTTGTGTTTCTTATCGTGTACATGCAACCCCCCCATGCACCAAAGCAAGTGATTATATCACTTTCCACTGACAAGGCAGTGTTCCTGAACAATGACCCAACTTCCAGCACTGTTTGAAAACAGTGTCCCACATCAGCAATCCAAAATCACTTACGCACCAAAGGTGTCAATTACTTCATTCATAGCTGCTACACTGCCTAAGCAAGAAACCAAAATAACTGGAGAGAAAAAGGGTCTATGCCTTACACTTTGCAAGTAGAGTAATCTTTCTTATAGAAGCTGTTTGGAATTTACAGATTTTCTGTAGTATTCAGAGGTACATGTTGGATAATAAGGAGCCGACCTATTTGCAGCCTCCTCTGTCAGCAGGTGCTCATAACTCCAACTCTCTCTAAACTCACAGTGATTTTCTTTGCACCCAGTTCAATGAAGTTTGCACATGCCTGTTTCACCGCGATCGAAAACTCACTTGTCTTCACCAGCCCCTGCCAGTCTACAGTAGTCAAAAACATTAATATTTTCCGACTGATAAAGCCTGGGAGATTATTTCACCTCTTTAAACTCAGTCCAGTCAGTATGCACTTAAAAGAATACAACAAGAAATGTGTCCTTTATTCCCATTTTCAAGGACAGGTGTCAGACATAAAAAGAGAGTGCTTGAAGTGGAAGGGGGAAGGAAAGCTAACATTCTTAAAAAATATCCATTTTAAAAAGTTTTAAGTTAAATACTGGTGTATCTAATGTTTACCATAAAATAAAGTACTAGTCTACATTAAAAAAAAAAAGTGTAGATGTTTATTATAGGAGGCTTTTAAGCTGCTATTTACATAAAGCTGTAATAAATTTAACATACCTTTATCAACTTTGCTGAAGACAGAATAGCTTTATAAGGAACCGTAGGCGCAGTTAAAATAACAGACATGTTATACTCTTGCTCCAAACGTTGATTAAAAACTTCCATATGTAAAAGACCAAGGAAACCCAACCTGGACAAAAAAGGTACTGTTGGTAGAAGTATTTGTATATCCCCTGGAATTTCAGTGGGCTTTTTTTCTCTCCAGCATGTTCACACTGCTAGTCTTGCAATATCAGGCACAGCAAACAATCTCCGAAAGACTACAGTTGAATAGTATGAGTATTTGAGAACAAAAACTATAAATCACAACAAATTGCATACTCCGCGCAAATACAGAATGTAAGAAAATCAAATGCTTTTGATCTTTACCTACCATTAATTTGAATTAAAGCTCCTAAACTTGAATTCATTTTAATTCAACCTTCCGTTGACTTAAACCTGCATTCTCAATTTACAAACAGTTCCAAAAATGAAAGCAGTATAAAAGCCTCACCTCCATCCAGCTCCTAGCGCAAGGCTACTGTCACGATGAACAGTTACACTGGAGTCATTCAATGTCAGCCTTTCCAAAGCACTTTTGAGATTATTATATTCTGTTTGATCTACAGGATACATTCCTGTCAGAATATATTAGATAGAAGTGATGTGACAGACAGCTTTATCTAGTGTATACTTAGCTTTCAAATATGCCTTTTACAGTGAACACAGTAATGAAATCAGAAAGAGCTTACTTGCTGTTCCAACTTTTTTAAAATGTGAAAAACAATAAAAGGAATTTTTTCTTTTCACCAAAAATTAGTTAAAAGCAATAAAGTTTTAGATTACCTCAAAAAAAACAGGAATTAACATTCAAACCATAATGGTAGGGATACTGTACTCATCTAGTCCTTCACAGTTGTGGAAGAGGCACAATTGAGTATAACCATTGTTTCGCAGGGCTGCAGTGTAAACATGTAGCTTAAACATAAATGAATAAGACAAACTTCACTGAGATGTTCCTTCAAAGATAAGAGTGAATGGCAAAAAAGAAATTTGCCATATCAAAGTTGTGAACGTTTCTATAATTTTTATAAAAAGCAGTCGTCTGTATAATTACTGCCTGAAATAGGTTCTACTGTACCACTTTTCACATCACCATGTGTTCAGAAAATGTAGATTGCTCTACACCAAGAAGCAACACACATGCGCACAAAAAAAATTTACAGGATTACACCTTTCTACATTCACTGACAGACAGCATAATATCCACGAGACAGTTCAAGTGAATTTTACACATTCCATCACAACAAGTCTAGAAAGTGATTTACAGAATTTATTTCTTTCTAAAGCCATCTTCCATAGCATTTGTAGTCATTACTGAAGCTGGTGGCAACAGCTTAACAGAACTATTCAAGCTTAAAAAGCAAATATTTTACAGAATCATTCTGAATATTAGCTTTGGTAGTTTACCGTATTTAACAAAAAATAAACAGTTGCTAAGAAAAAAGATTTCACAATAATTATGGAAACCTGGTTATCACGATGAAGAATTCCAATAAATGGACTTCATTTTTTAAAGTCTCAACTCTTCTTTTCCAGCTATCAAGAACTTACTGGCATTAGAAGCAATAATTCTGGCTAAAAATACATGTTAGTCTTGTATTCATCTAAAACCAGTCTGCAACTATTATGAATCTCGTCTGTTGAGTCACAGGGAAAATTACACAAAGTTTATAAATGATGTGCCTCTGTAGCTTAACTTCGCTAAAATTCTAATCCTCACAACTCTTAATATACACATATATTATTTTAGAAGCTTTAAAAGCTCTCTTACTCTTGTGTGACTGGAAAAGTAATTCCATTTTATATCAGTTTACTTCTCACCTGCAAAAACCATTGGCTTCGCTGACTTAAAGCCAGGCAAAGGCTCCACTGGTTGTTTATAGAAAAACAGTGTGTCTCCTATTTGGGCTTCTGTTACTTCTTTCATTCCAGCAATCAGGTAGCCCACCTGTCCAGCATATCTAAATAGAATAGGCATTATATGGACATGCTGCTTGGCATTATCAGTATTTCTGCTATTTTCCCCACTTGACTTAGTCAGAAATTCAATAAATCACCCCCCTAAAAGCCCATACACAGTCCAAAAGCCAGATTTAAGTTGTTTCTCCTCTGAGCTGTGAACTTTACCTCAAGGGACAAACTATCTGTTGACTCAAGTAGCTCTATTTCTGTTACAGTTAAACAGTACATTTATAGTTCTGGATTTTGAATTCTATGCTACTCTCAGTTTGAAAGCTGGAGCTAGATGGAACTTTTCAAGGATCTAAGAAACAGAACCAGAACAATTCCCAGCTGCCACCACAAGTTTTATATACTAAGCGGCAGAAACAACAAAAGACAAATGCCTTCCATGGGCACATAATGCTGTTTAGGAGAGGAACACATGGTAGATAAAGAGTAAAACACAGTGGGTTTTGGCTGGCATAGAGTTAACTTTCTTCGTAGCAGCCCCATATGGTGCTGTGCTTTGGATTTGTGAATAAAATGGTGTTGACAGTACACCAGTGTTTTAGCTATTGCTGAATAGTGCTTGCACAGCATGAAGGCTTTCTCTGTTTCTCACTTTGACCCCCCCCCCGGCAAATAGGCTAGGGCAAGAGGTTGTGAGGTGATACAGCCAGGACAGCAGACCCTAACTGACCAAAGGGATATTCCATGCCATAGAACGTCATGCTTGGCAATAAAAAACAAGGAATAGTCTTTCCAAGGTGGCTGTTGCTTGTACACTAGCTGGTCTGCTAGTGGTCGGTCTGCTTGTGGGAGGTGGTGAGAAACTGGTTGTCTTTGCATCATTTCCCCCCCTACCCTCTGCTTTTCTTTTTCCTTCACTTATTTAACTGTCTTTATCTTGACCCATGAGTCTTTCCTCAATTTTGCTTTTCCAATCCTCTCTCCCATCCCGCTGGGGCAATGAGCAAGTGGCTGGCTGGGTGCTTAGTTGCTGGCTGGGTTCAACCCACCACACACAGTAACGCAGTCTCACTGAGAATCTCCCAGGAAAGTCATTAACACATACTTGGATGCAAACTAATAAAGTTTCTCCACTAATTCTAAGTACCTGATTTTCTTCCCACTGCTGCCATGAGGAGCCAGTTTCTGGAAGCTGTTGCATTCATGGATTTTAAGTTTTCCACCCTCAAAATATGCTGCAGCAGTAACTAAGATGAAGCCCCATTCCCTTCCACTCTCAAACAAGGTAGTTCCTAGAAATAAATTGGACAGCTGAATAAGAATATCAAATGCTAGTCTTAAAAAAAACTAGCTGTCCAGATGTTCCATGTACTATAGATGATAGAATGGCCTCTTCCCCCTAGCAGCACCCAAAAACCAGTCCCCAAAAGCTTCTGCCTCAGCATGCCCAAAATGAAAAACACTGACATTGAGCATTAAATTACAGATAATCATCATAAAAAACCCCACCACCAAAGAACAAGAACAAAACCCACAAACATCTCCCAGCCTTTACCACTCAAAGTAAAAATCAATCAGAAATGCAGGATTTTGTATCTTATACCAATTTATTATTTGTTCCATTGAAAGAAATTTTTACTTACAGTTTATGTGTTGGCTGCTCATTTGGAGTCAGAATTCCAACTTCATTAACTTCGTATCTTTTCTTTGTGTGCGCAGACACAATTTTATGCCCTTTCTGAATCTCCCCACCAAAAAGTGCAATGTTAGCTATGACGCCTCGGTAGTGGTCAAAGGTGGAGTCAAATACTAAGGCTTTCAATGGATCAGCAGTATTACAGTGGGGTCTGTCGCAAAAAAATTTAAAACCATTTATTAAGCAGTGTGTTTTTCATTCAATATCAAATGAGGAAGCACCCCACCCCAAAAACTTCCACATTAAAATAGATAAAACTACTGACTAATTTTGAGTGAACAAACACATACCAGACATCATTTCAATGTTTCACTGTTATGCAGCAAATCTTTACGTTCTTTTTCTCCCACGTGCAACAGCAGTACAAATAGAACAAAACCAAATGCATATTCATCACACCCATTTCACAACAGCTGAAACTGATGCTTAAAATATCGTATTAAGGGGGAAATAAAAATTCAACAGTTACATTCCAACAGCTGAGTTTTTAAAAAAAAAAAAAGTTCACTGATATTTTGGTTTTGCCATCTTTCATGGAAACCTAATTTCAGATTTTCATTGTGGTTTCTTTTAACTATAATTATTAACTAATATGAGGACTACAATTATTAGCTAATAGTAGGAAAAAAGATTCAAAAGCAATATGCTAATTGAAACTAAACTGTAATTCAGCAGCTTTGTCATCAAGTTCCTAGATAAAAGTCTATTTTAAAGGTTGGGTTCAGGCTATGAAACTCTAAACACAGCAGATTTCAATTACCTTCATCATTTTAATAATGCAATGTTCAAAAGGAGTAACAGCACACATAGATCCTCAAACACTAAGTTTCATGGAAGCTATAAAAACATTCATAGAAGTATCACCTTTAGTGGCTCACCTCTCATCTTTCATTTCATACTGAATTCATTTTGATTTCCCACTTCTTAAGAATAAGGAAGTCTTCTCTCCTGACATTCACACATTCATTTTTTAAAAGGCGTCTCAAATCTGAAGCATCATTTTTTCTGATTTGAAAACTGACTTAACCAGCTCAGACATTAGATGTCTCCCACATCTCTTTATAAGTATTGACTTTAAATCAGATAAATATTAAGTGCAAAACTAGTGCCATTATACTGTATAAATGCAACTCGTGGTTTCCTAGTTAACCTTATAAGGTTTCATAACTAAATACAGAACTTACGGTGGAATCTTCTCAATGACCTTTTGAAGAACTTTTTCAATGTTTGTTCCTTGTTTAGCAGAAATCTAAAACAAGTCCAACAACAATTTTATAAGACGTGTCTTACATTCATTCAGTATCTATTAAACAGCGTCACATTTACTTAGACAGTTTTGGTGGCCACAGATAATACTACCCATAAAAAGCACTCTGAAGCACACTTTAGAACACTATTACTATGAAATGCTTATTTGATTATAAATTATTCTGTAACATTTTTTTTCTCTCCTGAATCGCAATTGTTACAGTAAAAGTGAAAACAATTTACAGACCTACAATGAGAAATAATTTAAAATCTATCTGATGCCATTCATCAAGACATACTAGAATTTTTAACTATGTTCTCCATTCTTGTCTTCCAGGAGATAATCTTCAAAGAAATTCATATACGTCAGACAAGAACAGGCAGACAGATGACACCCTGTTAATTTACTACATGTATATCTTTCATTAGCTACAAAGTAGATACAGATATACAACCAGCCATGTTATAAAACTTCTAGAGATCTTACCCTTACACATTCATCTACAGGGATATCAAACAGCTTCTCAATTTGTTTTTCAACTCTTTCAGGGTCTGCATTCTTCAAGTCAATCTGAAAAACAACAAACTGCTAAATATACAGGCAATCACGTCTTCTGTATGATCCAACACTGTAGTTTCCAAATACACAAGTCAAGGAACCTTTATGTATTTATGAGTAAACCACAAAGTTCTTATTATATTCTAGCTATTTTTTCATTATATATTTCTATGTAAGGATACATTTCTTATGAATCTTCTGTACCTTTAAACAACACAACTATTTAATATGAAACTCTCAAAACTTTATTACCTTATTTATGACAGGAATTATTGCAAGCTGTGCTTCAAAAGCAAGATAGAAGTTTGCCACTGTCTGAGCCTGAATACCCTAGAAAATAAGCATTAAAAAAGTTTAACATGGAATGTTCCTGGTTTTGGGGGTGTTTGTTTGTTTGTTTTGGTGGGTTTTTTTTTGTTTTGGTGGGGTTTTTTTTTTTAGGCTTACTATAAAATACAAGATTATTTTGCTATTCTATCCACTTCTTCATTTGGGGGATTGAAAATAAGCTATTGATTATACACATTGCTGAGAAAGAAAACAACATTCCTAAGTATTATTTCTCATAATCTGAATATAAGTAGACAAACTAATGATGCTGTATGTGTGACCCCATACATGCATTTATTTACAGGTAACACAGTATTATGCATACATTATGCAACAAGTACATATTTTTGTATATGTTATTTATTTCTGAATAACCAAGATTGTAACAGGTACCTCAAAAATCAGATTCTTTGTCCACAACAAACTATTCACAAATGAACTAAGACAAAGAAAAAGGTATGCTTATCATGGTAATAAGACTGTAGTTACTCCAGAGGGCAGGAACATACCTTCAACTTACTTTACAGTTATTTTCAAAAAAGAAAACAAACTGCAAGGTTTGTACCTCACATTTCTTTCAAAAGGATGGCAAAAGAACAGCTCTGATGAGAAGAAAAAGGAAGATTACCTTCCAGATCCAAGTACCAGACAATGAAAAACAAAGAGAAAGAGATAGAGATGCTAATGAATGACATTATAAAGCCTAAGGTGACAATCGGACCAGAAAGGGCAGAAGGGGGTGGGAGGAGAAGAGGAAAAAAGAGAAGCTACTTCTTGTCTTCCGCTTTGTTTACAACAGATCAAGTGGAAAATTACTTATATGGGGATATTCACTATGGATGTATGGGCCTAACTTTTTAAGCAACATAAAGAAGCAGAAAAAATTTATTAAAAAAAAAAAAAGAAAAGAAAAAGAAGTATGCCAGATCTAAATCTTGAAAATTACCTCCAGAATTCAGTCTGGCAGGAGAAACATTAACAATTATAATGAAAAAGTTGAGTTTGTGAGCATTCTGACTAAAAGGCAAATACAGAATATCAAATAATCACATAATATTTAAATATGACGTAAAAAAAATATATACACATTAAATATAAAAACATCAGCACATTTAGAACGCATATTTATTACTGAAGCTTACTTAAGAAGTCTACTTGCCCACCAAGCTAGGAAGGAACAAGTGTTCATAATCATTGAAAGGAAGTTACATTTTTTTTTCATATAACAAGGAAAAAAGTAGCATTCATTTGACCCTTGTACAATCCAATCATAAATATGCCACAGAGAAAATTATCATCAAAATACTTCGTGAGAATGTGTCCATATTTAAAATCATGCTCCCATAATCCTCATATTCTAGTCTGTTAACTGATTGTTCAAAATGTTCCTAGCACTGTACAAATAAAAGTACAACTAAGATCTCGAATTTCACTTCCCTCCTAATACAGACTTTGTCTGTAAATTTATAAGAGTTATCACTTTACAAACATTTTACTCCCTCACTCTCCTGCTTCTCCTGAAAGATCAGTCAAGAACCTATTAATCTAGTGGATACAAAACTTCTCAAGTTTCCAGAATAAGTTTATTCACATTCAGCTTAGAGTGTCCTTTACCTTTAACGTCGCCAGTATTGGTTTGTATTATTGACAATCAAATTACTTATAACTAACAGTGTGGTTGGTTGAACAAATCATCAAGCTTTCCAACATGAAACTGAAGGTACTCAAATGGCTATTAGTACAACAGCTAAAAGTTCTCCAGACTGCCATTTGCAAAGTTCATACTCTGTACAAAGTAGGATCTGATTCTTCACTAATCCTGTGCTTTTATTTCTATGTCATGGAACTGCAGTATCTAGCAACACACAAATATTTGTCTCTAGGTTTTTTTTTTAAACTCCCATTACTCTTCTGCAACGTAATAATTTTATAGAGACAGACCAGGGGCAAAAACACTGATGGAAAAATTAAAAAAAACCCTAATTTTCTCTCTAGCTTACTTAAAGAAATTGCTGAAATTCTAAGCAGAAAACAAGAATTAAGAACTCCACCTCATTTGCATCCACTACAAGTATGACACCTTGACAGGCAGACAGTGACCGTGATACTTCATAGTTGAAATCTACATGGCCCTGTGGAGAAAATAAATGTTTAGAATTTCAGGTATTTCTAGAGTCCTTTGCAAAGATTTCTGTATTATGTTTTCATTTGTATATATGTTCATCCAAAACACAATTCTTACAAAAAAAAGAAGAAATTGAATAAACATGGAAATCTCCTACTTTCAAATATAAAGACATTTAGCTTTGTGTGATTTAAACACTTTTTATACTTAACTTACTGGCGTGTCAATAAGATTTAAGAGGTAGTTTACTCCTTCATGAGTGTAGAAGAGAGATGCAGATTGTGCTTTAACTGTAATTCCTCTTTCACGTTCCACTTGCAGTTTATCCAGCACTTGTTTATTACGGCCAGTTTTAGCAATTGTTCCTAAGATAAAAAAACAGTTTTATTACCTCATTTAGTACATTAGCTCTCAAAATAAATAATTCTTGAAAATGCCATTAACTAGGAGAACATGGGACTTGCAGCTGCAAATGAAGCTCTTCCATCTGATTAAGCTAAGCTTTATCATAGAGCTTGACAGACCTGAACTCAAAACTCCATTCTATCACAGGCATCAGGTAAAATTGCCCATAGTGACACATAGGAGGTAATCATAAAGAATAACTTTGATCAAAAGCTACTCTCCCGGGTTTTGTTTTGCTCACTGCTTAAGTGAGAAAAGCAAGACTCTTCCAAAGGGTATTTCTGAGTAGCCAATTTAAGCTCTGCTCTGAAATTAGTCTCCTCTTGGGAGATACAGCAATTGCCTTACAGCTTACCTTAGAGAATCCTCTACGGCAACCTCTGTCTCTGCCTTCCAAGGAAAGCCTAGTTTCAAGGTCATTTATAGTAATGAAGATCCCTTAGCACTTCTGTTTCTCACTTTCACTTTAAAGGGGGGTAGTTTTCCTTATCCTCAACAACAACACAGAAATAAAAACATTGAAGTCCAAGAAGCACTCTGATGAGGACAAAATAAAAACCTCTGAGGATGAAAGTAACACAACTTCACCAATATTTAGAGTGAAGGAAAAAGCAAGTCTATATAGCAGCTGAGAATCTATGGAATTACACTTAATTACTAGCAGTTATTCTACACACTAAATCTAAATCAACATAGGGCTGTACATTTCTAAAACTTACTATGCAGCATCATATCACCTTCAGTACCGGTAAGCTTCACCACCACACAAGGCAGTTGTTTATGGTTTGCTCACAAGAGGACCTATCATTACGTTCATCTAAGTACAAGCTCTCTGTTTCAATAACACTTTTGAAAACTACTCTGCCCAGAATTCCTAGGTCATGACAGTCCCCTTCTGTCCAGCCCAAACAGTGGCAGTAAACATCATAAACTTGCTGAGTACTGGCCTAATGAATGATTGGTCATGAATGCAGCAAGTGTAGCATCTTGAAAAAGGAATTACACTCCTTTTCAGTCTCCTTCTAAAATACATACTTCCTTGAGTGAACTACACACTTCCTCACCCCTACTTGTAGGCAGATCTCAACCAGAAAGTCCATCATATTCACATCTGTAACACTACACAACTGGCAGCCTAAAAGCACAAGCAACCTGGCACTAAAAGAGCAAAGATATTAGAAATTTTAGTAATACTCAAAGCTACAGAAACTTAGACGTCATCTTACATGTCAAGAAAAGATAGTATAAAATGAGAACACTTACCTGTAACTTCCAACAATCTGTCTGCTAGTGTACTTTTGCCATGATCCACGTGAGCTATAATACTGAAGTTTCTAATGGTTTCAACAGGATATGTTGATATATCTAATTTTTCCTGAAAAATAGAAATTTATTTTCATAAACCATGGTTACAGTCTCTATGTACAGTATGACCTGGCCTTTAAAAAAGGATTAACTCTTTTCCCTAGAAGAGGCATAAGTTGAACAGAGATACAAAAACTTAAATTGTCATCAGTGTTTAAAATGCTAGCATTTCATTTTAGTCATACATATATATTTATTTATTACTCTGAATAATCAGAGTATGCTGGAAAGTTGGAGAGGTACTATGTTCTTATGAATATAGGAAGTTGGAAAACTTAAAACAGTTTCAAGTTTGCTAAACTACTAAACTTAAGGATTAAGAAAACTGGATTCAGGGGACTGTTAAGGACATCATTCTTCACAAGCATGGTAAGAATACAGTGACATTACCCAGCAGCTCAGGTAGCAGTGACCTTATCACAAGGAGCAAGCAGACTTTGTGCAAAAGGAAGCTACAGGTAACACTTATCTTGGGTAAATTAAAAAAATGCACAAAACCAGCTTGATTTCCTTGGTGCACACACAGAAATGTCCAACCCTAAAAAACTTTTCTTTGTGTTATTCCTGCTCATTCCAAGTAATACGACATTTTGAAAAAAGGTCGCTTCTTTGCTCTTCAAAGATTTCGGCATCAGGAACCAGGAGACCCCTAATAGCAATCAGTAACACTTTACTGAAACACTCTGGTCGCCGATTTTAGAGATACACATAGGCTCTTTACACAGCCTATGCATGGCAGCTCCGGGCCAGGCAGAGAAGCAACCAAGCCCGGAGTTCCTGGCTAGCATTAAAACACAGCATTAAGCAGCATTATCTGCCGTGTCCCTTGCGGCATGCCTCAGCTTGGAACGGCAAATCCCCCTACTGCCAGGGGGACGCAAACGCCCCTGCAGCGGGAAATGGCTACTCCAGGATGACACCGCCTGTCCAGAAAGACCACCTTCTGCACGCAGGACCGCCGTCTCTGGGGTCTCGCTGCAGGCCAACTTCGGGCAGGCGAAACGCCTCCCCGCGCCCGAGGCAGCGTTGGGACTCGGGCAGCCTGGGACTCACCTTGCCGCGGGAACTGTACAGCCGCTCGCACGCCACGGGCCCCGCGGGCAGCCAGGGCGGAAGGCAGAGCGGGGCGGCAGCGGGGCAGGGGCTCCGCAGCCGGGCCCACTGCATCGCCGTCCTGCCGGCGAAAGCCATCGCGCTTGGGGCTGGGCTCACACCCTCACAGCGCGCAGGGGCGCTCGGCAGCCTCAGCCCCCATGGCAGCCCGCCTCCGCTCCGCTCCCCTCACCGCCGCGCCCCGCTAGCCCGGCCCTAACGGCTCCCCAACGGCTCCCCAGCCGCCCCGCTCTCCCCTTCCCTTCTCGCGCTGCCCGCGCGGGCCCCTCCAGCGTCGCCTAGCAACGCGCCCCACGCGCGGGAGAAGGGCGATTTCCACGGCACGAGGTGAACACGAGCGGTCACCCCGCGGAACGGAAAAGAAGGGAAGGGAAGGGAAGGGAACGCAGCGCCTCACGCGCCGGAAGCGCTCCCCGGCGGCGGCGAAAGGGGTCAGAGCTCCGCCTCCTTCCTGCCCCTCCGGCGAGGGCGGTGCCGAGCGGGCGGTCGTGAGGCGGCCGCGGTGGCCGTCGTGGTGTCCCGCCCCGCCCCTGGCCGGCGGCTCAGGGACCTGCTGCTGTCGGAGTGCTCCGGGAGCTAATTTCAGCCTCGCCAATATGGGCTGCGGGTGCCTGCGCCGGCCGCTGTGGCTGTGCGGGGCCTGCGGCCTGCTGGGCCGCGCCTTCGCCTCTAGGTGTGTGGCTGCTGCCCGCAGCTTCGGTGTCGGCTCCCCGCCGGGGCGGGCCTGGCTGAGGACCCAGCCGGGCGGGGTTCCTGTCAGGTCCGAGCTGTGCCTGCAGAATCTCCTGCGGCGGCCCCCTAGTAGTGGTTCAGAAGTGCAGGAATCTCGGGAGAGCCTCCACCGGGCTTTCCCCTTGGCTGGCTAGTAAAAAAAGAACCCAGTGGTGTGGTCCAGTTGCTGTTACCTGGTGTCCTAGCAGCAACGGTTTCTGGGACATCTTGCCTGTATATTTTTTTCTAGGCACCATTAATTATTTACAGAAAGTACAAACTGTATTTTTACGAGTTTTATAGGTTTTTTGGAACTTTGTTTTTTTTTTATGAAATTTCTCACAAGAACAGCTTGGTTTGTGATTGCAGCATCTCAGTGCCCCTGCAAGGCATAGAATATTGCTGGCTTGAAATACTTATTTACTGGCATTACAGAGGGATGATCTGTTGCCTTGTATGTCTGCTGCTCTGCCAGCATATGGCTGTTCCGACCTTCACAGTTGTGCTTTGTAAAATTCTAGAAGCAGAAGAATGTTGTCAATTCTCAGATATGTTTTCAGTATGTTACTCTCATCAAAGTCTTCATGGGTTGACATTGTCTTTTCCAGATGTTGTTCTAGCTTATATTTTTCCTAGTTTAGCTTTTATTACTGCCTGCATGTTTCTCTGGTTTTTTTCCTTACTTGAAAATTTTGTATTAAGGTTTCACAGACCCGGGAAAACATGCAGGCCTAGGGTCACTGCTCAGTTTACATGTATTGGCTTTATCTTTCTCATTTGCTCAAATCTAATGATTTCAGCTGTAGCTACATAAAATACTTCAGAAATGCCAGCAGACCACTTGGCTAAGAAAACGGCAAATATTTTTGTCAGATTCACAATTTGGAGATGTGCCAAATAAAGCAAGACGGAGTATTTTTTGAGGACAAAACTATTTAAAGGAGGTTTAATTTCAGGATATCAATATCAAATTCATACTCCCATTTTAAGTTACAATGATTTGGTCTCAGAAGGCTGCGTAGAAGTGTCTGATACGTAGTGCAGAGGGCGCAAGAGTTCTGCATATACTGGCTTCGGAGTGTGCAATAGTGAATTTGCTAGCATAGTTCACCGTGCTGATCACATTGAATTTGGGCAGTAATGGGCAAAGAGAGTCTGTCAGCAAATTCATGAAAATATATAGGGAAAGGGAAGCATGTCCTTCAATGGAGAATGAGTGTGACAGGAGCCATGAATCCAAAGACATGGCCCAGAGCATACATATGAGTATAGCGGCCAGATTTGGAGGAGAACATTGTTCCTGCTATACACAGATTATGTTTGATGCACTATAGATACTGGCTTACCCGTGTGCAATAACAGAGTACATAAGTAAATGCATAGCAATCCTATAATTGCTAAAGGCATATTGTCTTCACTGTCCCAAGAGACAAGAATACCAACAAATCTCAGAAGGGACTCTATTAGCAGGAATTAAACTAATACGCTTTACAGAATATCTTCAAATATCACCACCACAGAGCAATGTATGCAGATAGCGCATTTGAGCAATTCCAAAAAAAAACAACTGCAGAGGTAGCTAAATTGCACATTCACACTAGCAACACACATGGTTCATTATGTGACATGCACAAAACTGCGTAATCACAAAAATACCTGCAAAAGCAAAAGTTATTACAAACCAAATAGCGTGACTGAAGGTTGCACCTGCGCTCCATATCTACTCCTTAGAGAACCAAGACTTGCTCCAACCAAGCTGGCTGAATGCAGCCAGGATTCAAGGAGGTGCACTAGAGTAGTTACTGAATGAGTTTGTGCACTGCGTCTTCATGCTGGAACTTGTTCTTGTCCTGTTGGATTGAACACCTATGGAGTGAGTGCTGGCCCATGCAGGGAGACAGCAATCCTTAAGGTTAAGCTATTGGTAGGTCCACATATTTTAGAATTCTGAAATAAATGAAGAAAAGCAGGAATGGAGCTGCTTTTCAAGTATGACTCCTAGTCATGTGAACACAATATATTAAGTATAAGTACAGATCGATGGTCCATCAGTAAGCCAGAATAGAGCACAGTAAAAATGACACAGTCATCTGTCTTTACCTTCACTTTTCAGCTTGGATAAATACATGAAGCAAGGGTTAAGGTTTTTGATCAATTTGCTTTGAGCTCCATATGCAATGGAACACACTTCCTAGAACAATTATGGAAAGATGCCCAGTTCAGCAGAATAATAAATGTTAAAGTATTTACGGACAGCAAATCAGTAGCGTAAACATGAATTTTCAAGTGATCCATTTGTGTGTCAAAATGTGATGGATGTATGTACACGATTAACATTTACTGTACTTCAAAAGCCATTAGTTACAGTGACGATAAATTAAATGTACCTATCACTAGCTATATTGAGTAACATTGAAGCCGACCACATAAAATGGTAAACTCAAATATTTACAGATTCATGACTGAAAATGTGAAAACAAAATATAAGCATGAATTTCTTGACAGATTCCCAAGTATCTAATTATAGCTGCACATGAATGCAGCATTGAATGTTCCATCAATAATTATTTCAGTTGAAGAGTTAATGTAATTCTGTCATAATGTCAGATCAGTCAGTGTTATGTGTCATTTCCTGGCAGTTGTGTTCAATGGAGACAAATATGTTCCCTAACTGACATGGTGTCATAGCCTGAGTTTTAACAGTAGTCTTATGTTTTCCCATAATCTGGCAAAATTGCAGAAGTAAGCATTTACACGGTCAGTGGTCTGAGTCATCTGCTAAACTTCCGTAAGTGTGACAGTCGCACAGAATGGAATAGCATACCATAATGCAGTGAATAATATAAAAGGTAAAGAAGCATTTCCCCAATAGTAAAATATAAACTGATAAAATGCAGCTAAGATTTCTTAGCATAATATAGATAGATGCATGCACAAGGCCAAGCAGATCAGTGGTATCTATGAAACGCAGCAGGGAGTGAACCATTTGCTATTCAATCAGCAACGCACCTCCTTTGGAAGCAATCTTCGGTAGCGCTCTGAGACTCTGGAAATGCAGAAGTAAAAACAGAACAAGATTCCATGGCGGTAGTGAAAAAAAAAAAAGAGGGGTGGGGAGTATTTCTTTATTTCATTTGTGAGGATTTCTGTAAGAGAAGCTGCGTAAATGATATCACAGATCTCTATTCTCCACAAGTAGTTACTGTGCAAATGGAATAGCAGTGACAAAAACCTTTCCTGCCACTGGGAAGAGCTACTGCCAGCAGATGCTAAAAGGGATGGCTTCCTTAAAGCTAACTTTAGCAGAAATTTCCCCTTTCTGTAAAAAAAACATTAGACAAACAAGCAAACAAAACCAAGGTTAATGAATTTCAGCCTTGGAACTCCTAAGCTAAACATGTTATAGGACAGGTGACTAACACTCATCTTCTAAATATACATCTGCCTGGCAGAGTGAGGTGCCTGAACAGACCCCTGAATTGACTAACCTGGTGTGCCTGTGTCTTAACCAGAAGATGAGTCACCCAGTTTTCCTCTGGTTATCTATTTGAGTTTGACAGGCCCTTATTGTTCTTGGGAGGACAGAAATCCTTTGCCTTTCTTCCTTTCTTCCTTTTCTCCTTTTTCCCTTTTTTCTCATTTTTCCCATTTTTCCCATTTTTCCCATTTTTCCTTTTTTCCTTTTGTAATCAAAAAATAACAAGTGCAATGTCCACATTGTACTTCCCATTGTATCTGCTATAGACCTTTCTTAACCAAAGTTATGATGAAGGGAGAATAGTGCAAAGGGACAGCAGTGGCTGGAGTTAGTATTTTGCTTCAGGCCAAAGGTGAATTTCTGTTTTGGAGCCTTTCCTTCACATTGACTTGTCACGTTACCGCAATATGTCAAGTTCTTTTCCAGCTGTGCTTGAAAATGCAGCTTAAACTTTTATTTCTTGCACTTTGTGTTGATGATGGCCAAACATTTCTGTTGTAGCCAAGCTGACAAAAATAGAAGACACATGCGTATTTCTTGCCTTAAAAACAAAGCAGAAAAGGTAGTTAGAATCTTCCTGTCTAATCTTCAAAAGTCGGAGCAGAAACCGAGTGAAACAGCAGTGATTTAGTCTGTGAAAGAGAACACCTGAGATTATTACAGTCTGTCTAATAAAAAGAAAAAACAGAATGTTTCCTTTTTTCTATAAGTGATGCCAAATTACATGCTTCTAGGCCATAGCCTACAGAGGAAAAAGATTATACAGTGAAATATGTAACTTAACAGAATAATTGCTATTTTTCTTTATATTGGAAACCTTTGTCATTTAAGACATTCATCTTCTATATTCTACTTGCTAGAAAGACAGTACTTTAGAATTAGATTCTGTTTACTTTCCTGGGTTCACAATTCCAACGTATTTTAATGAGCAGTGATCAAGAATATTTCTTCCCCTTCCTCTCCCCCATATTAAGTTCTCAGTATATAGGCTGTGATTAGCAGCTTTGCATGAGTTTACCAGTGTAATGGAAAATTGCCTATTTTAAGATTTTCTTGAGAAGGCTTAATGAATATTAGATGGATTCCTATTAGCTTGATTTGTGTTTACAAAATAGTTCAAACGTTTAATAGGTTGCGTCATTTTAACAAACTGCATATTGAGAAAAATGCTTGAACAGCATTACTGATGAGACGAGTTTTATTTCTAATGAAATAATTTCTGCATAGAAACGTGGCATTGTAAAGTGTGTTTTCACCCTTGTATTATCCAGTTAGTTTTACAGGAATGTTCTAAATCTTAGAGGATACTTTGTAAGTGATATATTATAGCATGATGAATAGATAAAGTATATATTTAATAAAGTAAATTGTCTTACAGGAGACATGATCCTGAACTAAAGAATAGTTCATTCAGACATTTCAAAATACTGGAAAAGTGTTATATGTATCTGGATAAAAAGACCAAAAAAGGGAAGATGTCCTTTATGATTCACCTGTACATAATAAAGTTTCTAAGACTTTCTGAATTTAATTCTTCTTTGCACTAGAATATGATTATTAATGAAAAGCAAGGAGTCTTGATTTAGAAGGCTGTCAGTGATGCAGAATCTTTTTCCACATGGGACGATTACTCTAACAGCTGCCTAATTTTAAATCTTTTAAAAAATGGATTTATTTCCATTCTGCATTACTCTATTATCAGCTGCCTGTTGCCAAGACTGAAAGGACCGTCATGAAAGTTTCTCTCCCATATAAGTTCTTACCTGATCAGTAGCCTCCTTTAATCTCTTCCTTGTCAGCTAGGCTAAGTTCCCTGAGTTTTTGATGGAAGGAATTACATTTCTTTTATTGTTTTTCTTTCTTTCTTCATTTCCCTATTAATTGATTTTCCTATCATATTTTCATCATTCTCTACAAATGATTTTTTAATGGAAAAAGGCTAGTAGCATAGCCTTCCCTTTCTCATTATCGACCTATTTATGTGTTCAAGGATAACTCTTTTTTCCACAAAGTTTCTGAAGCTGATGCTGCCACCATGTAAGCAGAGACCGCTTTCTTTGTTCCTAAATGTGTAACTTTACCTTTGGCTACATCATAAATACCTGGTTTTATTATGCCCACCTTACAATACAATTCAGATTGCTTTGCATCAGTGACTTGTCCTTCTCATTATCTAAACAATCCTCAATCTTTGCCTTATTTTTAAGCCTATTAGAAATTACTTTGTTTCCCAGAGGTACTAGACAGAAATGTTGAAAAATATACAGCCAAGGGAAAGCTCTGCTAGACTTCCGCTAGAAACACAAGTACTTGATGATCATTTCCTCTCACCATACGTTTGAGACCTAACAAGCAGACTAATTCATTTGGTGTGCAGTGTAAAAGTTGTTTTCTTGCAATTTCTTAATCAAATATTGCATGTTATCAAAGTCACATACCATATAGAAATCTACATATTTTATATGAGAGTGTTATCTACCACGTCTGTGAACCTAACTTGTAACCTCATTTTAAATAAGAAATCAAGTTATTTTCATGAGATGTGTTTTTCACAGATCCAGGTTGATTGGCATTAATTATGTTATCCCCCTTTAATTCTTAATTATAGTCCTGTAGCATCCATTCCATTATTTTGCATATGATTGACATCCAGCTGACAGGTCTATAATTGCCCTCTTTAAAAGCTGAAACACATTTGCTCTCTACCACTGTTCTGGCACTGACAGAGTGTTTCAAGAGTTGCTGAAAAGCAATGTTAATGGTGCACACAGCTTGTCAGGCAGCACTTCTAAAAGTTTTGTATGCAAATTATCTGGAGGCAGTGATTTTAAAATTTAAATCTGCAACATTTTCTGGTATTGCTATTAGAATGTAAAGAATTCAACCCTCATTATCACGTGACATACATATATAAATATTTCTGGTTTGTATTTTGACAGAAATTAACTGTTCTGTATAAAATATATTATTTTTCATGTAATCACCTAATGGATCAATATGATTGGAGGTTTTTTCTCCTGAGGAATGGATTTCATTCCCAGAAAACATTAAGGAGTCAGCACTTACCATCTTTAACTCTGCTAAACAACTCTCTTAATAAGTATCTATACTTCTTATCTCCTTATTTACAGTAATTATTATCAACTTGCTTTTTTTTTTTTCATTTCTGGATTGTTTTTTTCATATACCTTCTCTTCCCTTCTAAGACTAATGGTTTGTTTAACTAGCGTGGCCTCTGTCTTCATTGACTGCCCTGTGGCTTTTTGGGCAGCTAGCAAGATGTTTGTCCGTGTTCTGGATTGCAGTAAGCTCTGTATCCTATTTTTTTGCTGTTATTGTTAACGGGTATTAAAGTCATAGTTCCCTACAAGTTACTTTGGTTTAAAACGTTTAGAGTAATCTTCTCCTTTCAAAAACAAAACAAGTCTGAAATTGCCATATCAAAGCAGCCCAGCCGTAGCGATTCTCCAAGGAATCCCAGTTTTAGGATGCCACCCTGCATTTTTTCCCTTCCCCATCCTTTCAAAAAAGGTATAAAAACACTGTTCATTTCCCAAAAAGCCACTTTCTTTCTCCTCCAGGGAAAAGTAAGTGGCACTGACAGAATTCGAGAGCCCAGATTCACCATGTGGGCTACTAGTAATAGGGTCATGCTGAAGAAGATACGGTCTGATTAATTTTGTAGTTCTGGCTTCTGTTAGTGTAAAGAGATGAAGGACAGCAACGTACTTTTCAAGAACCTCTTAAAAATGCCTCACAAAAGTAGTGTCTTGTGTCTACGCCTTGTTTTGTTTTTAAAAAGCCATTAATAGTTGTAAGGTCATGAGTTACATTGCCTGTAGATACAGTGAAAGAAAACGAGTTAAAAAGTGTAGCAGGCTGATGAGAAATTGTAGAATTGTTATGTTTTAGGAGGCCTTGACTAGGTAAATGACAAATCAATAAATGGAATATTATTTACCTTGTATTTTCTTCCATTTATATGATATGGACCAAAATACCGTAGCTTGTTTAGTACAGAAACTATTTTTGCTCTCTTTCCCTTTGTCAAAGCTGTTCTGTTTCAGCTGATGTTTTGCTCTTTCTATAATTCAGTGATTATTTTTCTGAGTTAATATTTAATAGGAATACTGGAAGAGACATTCTGTACTTGGGTATGAGTAAACAGAGTTAGGAAAGGCAACAGATTGGCTTGTTACTATAGAAGATTGATTTTCTATGCTTGGCTTCCTAGCTTGTAGAACATAAAAGTGAGCCTTTGTCTATCACAACCATTTATTTTAACCGTTTAATAAATATGTTGGCTAAATGTTTTAAAAAATGTTTAAAAAATCCTCTTTTAAGGATGGAGCCTCATAAACATTAAAAAAACACTCTCTATTTTTTCATACTGCACATATTTTCCTTATCTTCCACCAAGGTGGAGAAAGTATATTGCTTTTGTAGACTACTTACAAGTTGACCTGATTTTTTCCAAATTAGTGGCTCTGATTCTGCTTTTTTGTAGGGGCTTTCAACCAACATAAGTCAGTGTGAACTGACTTTCAGGACAAAATTTAGTTCTTTGTATGAAACCACCACATTATTTTACATCTATATCATTACGGTAGTTCCCTGGAAAACAGGTGATTCAGTCGTTAATAGAAAGCAGCAAAAAAGAGAGTGCAAATTATTTTTTTTTAAAAAGTCAATGCTGTATGTATGAAAAGATTAATTAAATAAATAATTTTATTTAAAAATATTACCTCAGTCAGTCAAAGAGTGGATTAGTCACTAAAGCAGCAATACTTTTCAGCTACCAGCAGTACGTGAGAATGAGTATCTAGTAGTTACAGCTATTTTGAACAGTACAGAACCTGGAACATCAAAGTGATAACAAATTCCACATTTTTTGTTTTATTTTGTATTAAACCTTTTTTTTTTTCCCAAGTTTGCCTTTGATATAAAACTATAAGTGCCTCTGTACGTGGTGATTTTAATTACCTCTGCTTTAGTGAGAACAAACATTGCTGCTAAACTATATTATGCTGTATGCTCTGTCTGTAATATGGGAGGCCTGGAGATGCATTTTCAGGATACCAGAGGTCTACTCAGGGATGCATTGATCAGTCTATTTTACCTATTCCTAAAGCACCTTTTTCATGGCACTAAAAGAATTAGATTATGAAGGGTGAGAGTCTACAGAGGAGATAGTTCATTTGCATTATTGTTTGTCTTTGAGATGTCGTGGAAGACAGACAGGTCTCATTAGAGAAGGAGAGACCGAAAAGGGAGAAGAGGAAGACCTGATAATCACTCACTATGATACCCAGAAAAACATTAGTACTGTTTAATTTGTAGTGTCTATAAAAAAAATGAGGAAACAGATGGGATGGATTCACAGAGAAAATGATACCAAGTCAGGTAGCTATCTTTTCACAGGCTGCTTGGCCTGATGAATACAGAGGGGAAATCAAAGGATGCAGCTCACTTTCAACTTTAGCAGGGTTTTTGACAATCCCAGCTTCTTAGAGGAAGCTACAGCTACATTGTCAAAATCA
Source organism: Calonectris borealis (assembly GCF_964195595.1). Taxonomy (NCBI): domain Eukaryota; kingdom Metazoa; phylum Chordata; class Aves; order Procellariiformes; family Procellariidae; genus Calonectris; species Calonectris borealis. The sequence continues at coordinate 28,602,180 of NC_134315.1, read as the reverse complement.
GCAATTCCCAAGTTCAGGTTTGAAGGCAGGTGGGGAACTTACTTCCCCAGGTTCCATGAGCCTGTATATTTATATTTAATATCGACAGCGATCCTGTGAATTGCTCCTGGTCCATCTCCACCTTCAAAAGGCAATTTCTGAGCTACTCCAGCCTATCGAGCATTTGGTATCTTTTCAGTTTCTCTAAGGCATCGGCCTTTTGGCCTGATTTGCATTTGAAGTCTGAGCAAATCCTGTGTTACTGAGCTCCCCAGAGAAATAGGTATTTCCTTTGGTGTCGCTGTCAATAAGTCAGTCACTGTCTGCTGCAGCCGCTAGATCATTAGACTTCCTTCCAAGACACACGTCTGCTACCTGTCCCCATTTCAGGGATTCCTAGACTGTGTGCTGTAGGAACAAAATCTCTGTGTGCCACGTGTAGTGTGGCATGCTGTGGCATATTGTCACCTCTCCATTTCTCCCTACCCCAAGGTCTTTTGTCTTCCATTCCATTCTGCTGCCCAACTGCTACCTGAGGTTAACCCTTCCTTCGTATTTGGTAGCTATAGAAACAGTCAGAGTCACAATTGCATTAACCGGGAATATTGTAGGAATGCGATACTGCAATTGTTCTGCTTCCCTCAGTACGGATGTCTCAAGGACTCAGTACTTTCCCATGACAGGCCTAGCAAAGAAATAACATTTTCTCACAACTAGTGTTTGCTTTGGAGCAGCACAGCTTCAGAAGGTTTCTGACCAAATGTAGGAACTCCAGAGGACAAGAACAATAGTACTAAGAGGTTTAGAAAATGACTTTGCCAAAATGCTAAAAGCATGAGTTTAGATTCTTCTAGAAAAGTGAAAGCTAGCCAGCCTGTGACTGCATGGCCTGTGCACTTGGCAATATGGTTGCCCATGCAGAACATATCTGATGGGTCTCTGTAGCGCAAATCTTCAAGTTTCATCATTGCCTTCCCGCCATCTCAGCCACCCTCACAACCATATGATACTTCTCAACACTTTAGTGAACCGGGAGCTGCTAGGTTTTTCTCTCAAAAAAGCATCTGTCAGATCTTGCAGCCTAATGTGTACTTTGTAAATACAGCGTACCACGGTAGCAGGACGCTGGAGATGGATGGGAACACTAGCGTTTCTTAAAGTCAAGAAAATCAGAGAGGACATATATATGGGTTAATATAGCTAATTTCATTATCCACAATACATGGCCTCACTTTAATTTCTGCATACATCTAATAGAACAAAACCTTACATAACTCGATACACCTAAGTCACCCCTATCTTTCCATTGATTAAATGTATGATTCAAGATAACGTGCCACAGCAGCTGAAAGCAGTAAGAACATAAGAAACACCTCATTGGGTGAGACGAATGGTTTGCCCAGCCCAGTATTTTTCCTTCAGCAGCAGGAGCAGGAGGTACTATTTATTGGGAGCATGGCAGGCTTGGACAAAGCCTCCAGTGCATTCCCCTTGCCCTCGGTCATGTCCCCCTTTGCCTTCTCTCCAGTGTGAACAATCCCAGCCTCCATGCCTTTCATCGTTTCTCTTGTGATTTGTTACATCCTCTCTAACTCTTGTGTCTCACCAGCTCTTTTTAACTTCTTATTTTCCAGAAGCAAAAAAGATGATTTAGCACTTTATGAGGTCCCAGTGTATGGGACAGTCCTGAGGATGACAACAATAATTCAGCAGGGCATATGAACCATATCTGAGGAACAAAATCCATGTTCCTTGCTATTTCTATTCAATTCCCTCCAGACATAGATCAGGCCAAGGTCATTAATCCCAATTTTAATTGCTTTTCTCTCTCATTAAGTTGTCTGTGTTAGAAAGCTAGATCCATCCAGCTGTGGAGAAGGGACAATTAAAATCTTTTTGACGGTTATTGCCTAAGAAGAGTTGCAAGTAAAGAAAATGTTTCTGAGCAGAAGAGAAAGGATTGCTCACATTAGACGTAAGTATTAAAAGTATTCCAAAAGGACGGCTTTGAGGATTTGATTTTTAAAACACGGTATCTTGTGAATGACAGTTGTATTCCTACTTTTTATTTTCAATGACAGCAGAAGGATACCTGCCTTCTCTACCATTGTTCTTCATTTTTTTGGTCTATATCAGTTTCCCATGAGCTAGCAATATCTATGTTGTACGACTTGTCCAGCCAGATAAATGAATGTCTCTGAAAATTACATGATATATTTCTGGGTACTTCTTCAATCTATAGCAATAAATAAGAACTGCTTAATAATACAATTCATGACAGGCTTTTCTTTTTTGTCTTTCAGAAAGGAGTTTTAAAAGGAATAAACTGATATACTGCAAGCACTCTAGCAAACCTTGCCATAAAACTTTTACATTTTTTCCTTTCTTAGTTATCCTAGCAAAACAGTTGTTTTTTTTTTTCTCCTTAGCTTAATGCTAAAATAAAGTTAAGAGTGAACAGTGATCATTTTAGTAAGCACTTCCAAAAGCAATTTACCCGTTAGAATTTTGGCCCTGGTATTTGTACACCTATAGTTGTAATATTTATTTGTTATTTATTTATTCTGCTGTGGATCTTTTCTATGTTGAGAGGAAAAAAGTACTTTGGCCCCGTGCTTGTTGAACTTCTGCTGTTGGCTTTCAGCCAATAAATTTTATCTTGTTTCTATATCCATCTCTTACAATGAGTATTGTGATATAGAGTAACCGTGCATAAAACCTGGGCTAAGCAAATGTTAACTATGAAGTCTGAAAAGTTTGAAAGCCTTAGGAGTGAGATTCTCTTTGCAAATATGATTTGAATTAATTCTGCTCATTCATTTTCATACTCGATCAAATACTTTTTCTTTCATAAACCGTATCTTTTTTTCCTAAAATGATTCTCAGAAAACAGCGAGCATTTTTTTCACTGAATTTTCTTTGCCTTGAAAATAAAAGGCATGGAGAGTCTAAGCCCAAATACTTAAGATTTTACAAATTTATACGCAACAAGGTCTTTACATAAGGCCTTTAATTACAGCGTGGGCTACGGCACTAATCCGTTGCTTGGATTACGACTGAGTGTACACTGTGTCACGACAAGCTTGTACCCTGGGTGACCTCGGCTGGGATGAATCCTGAATTCACAGATCCCTGTCGCTCCGTTTTGGCATCCAACATTGTGTCAGTGTGTGGAATTTGCTCCTGGACAAATGTGGCTCGTATATCTTTTTCCTCTTCAAATTGGGCTGGGCCCAAGAACGGCTCGTTTGCGATGGCGGATTTTGCTGCACAAGGGAATAGACCCTGTGCCGCTATCCCCTCTCTTCCGGGCAGTAACTTGCAGGATCCATGTGGCATCTGTCTGACTTTTGGCAAGGTCAGGATATACTCAGCTAAATAGAAATCCTTTAGGAAGCCCAGATTAATTATTAGTAAAGGCTTTCTCTGGTGATTTAGGTTTATTTCCAAGATTTGGATTTATTTCCTCTTCCCTTTCCTCCCCTCCTGTGGATCAAAGTAACGACAACCAACAAAGGCTTTTACCGTATGCTTTTCTCTTAGTTCAACATTTCTGTCCTATGCAACCCCTATATATGTAAAATAATACGAGCAAAGCAGCATATATCTCCAGAGTTCTACTGCATGTTTTACAAATCACCAACACCTTTTTTCTGCTCTTTATCTGGCTCCAAGCCTGGCTACGCTCCTCTGTACGTAATTATTCTGGGCACAGAAAGGAAGTTGAAATTTTGCCTGAGAAGCCCTTTAAGGATGCCAAATTCATCTATGTGTTTTTCCAAAAAGTAAAACTCACTTTCTGGAGTTAACATTCCCTTTAGGCAACTTGTGATCCATAGATTATTGACACAAAATGCTGTAGCTGCTCTTTTGAAACCTTGATATCTTACAGAGCCTGTGTGTGCTTATTCTAAAGAAATAATTACAGTTTGTCCTTAGGAGCTTTGTGACCTCCACACAGAAGAAACTTTTTTTCCTCTGTGTTACCACCTCTCCTGTTCCCAGTCCAATTTCAGAAGAATCATGGTTACGTGGGATGCAATGTTGCAGTTTTATTATTCCACTGAGAGCCTTGTGAAAAGTAGATATTATGCAACACACTTCTCAAATGTTGAATATCTTTATTGTCTTTGTTTAAATAATGTTATTTTATTTTAAAGCTTGTCCATAGTCTTATATAAGGCTTGCCACAGAACCAACATTTCTATGAATAGTAGTAAAAATTCTGTCCTAGGTCTCAGAAGTGTAAAACTCCATTCCCAGCTATATTGCTGGCTCAATGAGTTTAAAAAGTTTGCCTAAACTCTCTTTCCAATTGTATAACAGCAACAATACTGACTTTTTGCAGAAACCACTTCACAATCTATTGAGCAAATGCCCTCAAAACAGTAAAAAATGATTGTATTTTCTGTACGTTAACTATTGTTTCAGTATTCTTGGAAATTATGTTATATTAATTTAATGCAAGGATAAGCCAATATGATTACATGCCTACACTTCAAACAAGTATACCTCAAGAAACAAGTTTTCTTTATCATGATTTATTTCAAATTGAGCTCTCCTGCAGTGTACATGTACAATATGTACATGTAAACTTTACATACCTCTATTTTTTGATGTCTCTGCAAGAAGAAGATTTGAAGAAACTGCACTAGACTGACCCAATAGAAAGGATACAGCAAAAAATAAAAATAAAATTAAGATGTTACTGTCTTCTGTATTACATAAAAATCTTTATGTCCTATAGATAAGAGTCTGCTGCACCATGCTGCTTATCTACCTCTTTTGGCATTCTCCACAACAACTTCTGAATCTGTTGGCTAATTTTGAACATGTTGAACAGAGAGGCAGAGCTCTTAATGCTAATTAAGTATCTACAAATTTCATGAGAATAGGCAACTACTAGGAGATAAGAAATCTTCCTAGTACCTCCACTGAGAAAAAGAGTAAAACAAATCTCAGGCTTATTAGACACCAAAGAATCAACCTGAGAACAAGCTATTATGTGTGATTCAGCCATAAAAAAAGCTTCAGCTGAAGTTTCTGTCTAGGTGGGTATTAGATATTAAAGAATTCAACCACAAGATATTAATCAGGCTGTGTTAGTTCTGATACCATAGAACTAAGGTTTCTCTCAAAATTATCTTTCCTCTCATAAGAAACATCAACAACATAAGCAGACTTGTAATGCTTTTTTGGCATATCCATATCCAGGCAGTGTCTGCAAGGAACAGAAACTGAACCCTTCAAGATATTTTGTACATAATGCAAAGCAGCACAGAAGTTTTGGGTTTTTTTCCAGCAATACTAGTACAGAAGTGTTACACAGGAAAGAGATTTTGTAAGTTGAGAAACTCTGGAAAAATCAAGAAAAGCTCCTTTCACTTTTTTGGAATTCATTAATCTGAGCCGATCAATTAACCCAATTTTAGATTTTTTTTTCTGCTGCTTCCAGCAGAAAAAAAGCTGGATGGGGAAGATATGTATTATGAGTTAGAAGCTGAAAGGTAGCTAACTCAGAACAGACACATGAGAACAAGGACTCCAATCTGAAGTAAAAAGCCCTGTGGAAGGAGGGGTATACTTGAAGCCATACAAAGCAGTAGTTTTGGTAACTGTTGGAAGTCAACAAATCCATCCCACATAGACTTAAGGATGTTATGGTCTCATGCAGTGGGTTTCTGCCCTTTTCTTAGATTTGAATCTATGTTCCTTTGGGTTGCTTTCCTCCGTCACAAATGTAAAGAATATAAATGGCCATATAAGTCAAAGCAGACAGTCTTCTCTTCAGCAATGACAGGGATTGAATGCATGGGGAAGAATATGAATGCTGCTTCTGAATATTTTCCTCGTCTTCTACTATGAGGATCGAGTGCTCCCTCAGAAAGTTTGCAGACGACACCAAGTTGGGTGGGAGTGTTGATCTGCTCGAGGGTAGGAAGGCTCTGCAGAGGGACCTGGACAGGCTGGATCGATGGGCTGAGGCCAACTGTATGAGGTTCAACAAGGCCAAGTGCCGGGTCCTGCCCTTCGGCCACAACAACCCCAGGCAACGCTACAGGCTTGGGGAAGAGTGGCTGGAAAGCTGCCCAGAGGAAAAGGACCTGGGGGTGCTGGTTACAGCCAGCTGAACATGAGCCGGCAGTGTGCTCAGGTGGCCAAGAAGGCCAACGGCATCCTGGCCTGTATTAGGAATAGTGTGGCCAGCAGGAGTAGGGAGGTGATCGTGCCCCTGTACTCGGCACTGGTGAGGCCACACCTCGAATACTGTGTTCAGTTTTGGGCCCCTCACTACAAGAAGGACATGGAGGTGCTGGAGCGTGTCCAGAGAAGGGCAACGAAGCTGGTGAAGAGTCTGGAGCACAAGTCTTATGAGGAGCAGCTGAGGGAAATGGGACTGTTTAGTCTGGAGAAGAGGAGGCTGAGGGGAGACCTCATCGCGCTCTACAACTACCTGAAGGGAGGTTGTAGTGAGGTGGATGTTGGTCTCTTCTCCCAAGTAACTAGCGATAGGACGAGAGGAAATGGCCTCAAGTTGCGCCAAGGAAGGTTTAGATTGGACATTAGGAATAATTTCTTTACTGGAAGAGTGGTCAGGCCTTGGAACAGGCTGCCCAGGGAAGTGGTTGAGTCACCATCCCTGGAAGTATTTAAAAGACGTGTAGATGTGGCGCTTAGGGACATGGTTTAGTGGGCATGGTGGTGTTGGGTTGACGGTTGGACTTGATGATCTTAGAGGTCTTTTCCAACCTTAATGATTCTATGAGTCTATGATTCTATTACTAGTTTATGGACTTCTTGAGCTGCATACTGTTCCTATGCATTTAGTAGTTCTTGGTGGATTATTCTTTCATGGACTTGTTCCAGATCCATATAAATATTCAACATGCATAACTTCCTTTGGCGAGGATTTTCACAGGTCTGTCAGCTATGAACGACTTGTTTCTTTGCTTTGAACCTAATACCAACACTTTGTGGGTATTCTTCTTTCAGAAGAGAGAGTCAACAGTTTATCCCTACCCACCAGTCCATGCTGCTCATAATTTTCCAAACCTCTACTAATTGTTGCTCTCCCAGCCCAAGGACTCCTTGTTGACCTGGTTGTTCTTCAGCCCACTCCATATACATCTCCTCTTGGCACATCACCATTCTGCGAAACACTTTCTGAGGTAGGGGAGCTAGAACTGCTCATAGTATTCAAGTTGTCAGAGAATTACAGATTTATACAGTGATATAATCATGATCTGTTTTATTGTCTTTTCCTTTCCTAATAATTTCTAACAATGGAATCATGTTTTTGACTGCTGATGAGTATTGATAAGTAAAACTAATAATGCAGGAACCCATAACGTCTCCCTTGTTTGTTCAAGCCTAACAAATTTGTTCAGCATAGAAAAGGAAAACAGTAATAGCTTTGGATTTCACTTTTTTTTTGGCCTCTTACCCACCCTCTGAAGACCTATCATAGGAAACAATTAGGATGTTACAGTAGATGTGTCTGAATCTTGTATGCATAAAATTCATTTAGCTGACACTTTATATAATGTAAATAATTAATTTGGTAAAAAATTATTTCATAGAAGTAGTAAATGGTATATTTCTTTGCAATTAAATTTTCTTGTCTTCTTTAGTAACATATTTTAATAATGTCCCACTTACAAAATTATTAATGGAGCCTGTAAATGTAAGTAATCAAGCTTAAGGCTTACTGAATTAATCCTTAATGTGATTAATTTTTACATTTGAAAAAAACTATAGAAAAATTGACAAATTACTATAATGGATTTGTTGTACTCATCAGTTAATTTTGAGTAATAAATACAGGGTTATATAGCTGATTCTATAGCCAGAATTCTATAGTCTTTTCTATCTTATCCCATTTAATCTTGTGCTATTTGTTTTTTTTTAAAAAAAAGGTTTATTACAAATTTTTAAAATATTTTAATGACCACATTTTGTCAAAAAAGCTGAAAATGAAAATGTAAACTTATGAAAACTGATGATATTTCATTTTTTCCTGCTTTGTCTATTTTTCTTTTCAGGAAAGATGGAGAAAGTAGGTAAAAGAAACCCTAGCAGTTTAGTTTAGAAAAAAGTTTTTAATTTCTTTTAGAAATTCTCACATTTTTCATCAACTCTTCATCTTTTTTATACACATCAGCTTCAAGTCTCATTTTCGTTTTTGATGATTAGACCTCATTCAAATTGTTTTTTCCCTAGGTTATTAACATCCTGTGTTCCTGTCAATCAAAGAAAGTTTACATTCTGTTCTAAAGCCTTGAGATGCAACAATTTATTTTTTCCCTATGTTAACGCATGCGTGACAGCCTTCTCTAATGTGGTGTGGCAATGATGGACTGAACATCAGGTACCTGAAGAAATGCTCAACTCAGGTGTGCCTTTGCTCAGTCTACTGACTTGTACCAGTAAATACTGACTGTGTGCTCCTTCCACACCGAACGTCAACATTTAATATTTGCTACAGCTATTGTGATCATGGACACATCCTTTTTTCCTAACCCCTCTCTGATCCTTTTCAGCCTTATAATTTTTTTCACCTCAGAATGGTTTGTTTAGTCTTCAAGCCTGCCCCTGAGTAAATTAATTTCTTATTCGTAGACTTTAAGACGAGGAAGGACCTGTGCTATCTAGTTTGTAGTCCTGGATAAACAAAGGTCCTGGAGCATTACCGAAATAATTCCCTACCTGAACTAAAATATAATATCTCATCTGATCATCAGATGTCCTATCACAGGAAACTTGCTAGCAGTGTTGGGAAACTGCTCTTGTGGTCGACTGCTGCTGTCACTGTGAAAATTTTCAAGCTCCTCTGCTCTTGAGTTTTATTTTACTGTTGACTAAGAGCTTCAAGGATCTTTTTTATTATTTGCTGTCTGTTTTATCCTAACAGATTCTGGTCAAATCACCCTGTGACTGGCTCTGGTTGGTAGATTTTACTTCGAAGTGTCTGCTAGATAAGGTTTATAAAGTTTCTGTCCTGTTAGACACCATTAGAAATCCTCCCCTCTTCTACAATTACATTCGAGACACATCAGATAGCACTTATTTAATCAGTATAATGGTTGTCCCATTAAGCAGTGATGGTTCTATATTTATTGACGCGAAATCAAGTAAAATGCCTTGTATAAATATAGGTCCTCAGTGGTTACCTTTCCCAACTACAAATCTTGTTAGAAAATAAAGTTTGAAATGAGCTAGTTTCCAAAAGCCCATGCTGATTGAATTCATCGATTCAGTTATTTATTATTTGAGCCCATAATTTGCTAGGATTAATCTCATGGTGACAGGCCAATAATTACTTAGGGCATCTCATTTAGCCTTTTACGAAATGGCGTATTTACTTAGTTTTGATCTTCTCAGACTTGCCTGTTGTTTCGCAACTCAACAATGTAGAAAGTTTTTGACCAGTTCTTCTAAAACTTTTAGATGCAGAGTTTTAAAATGTTGATTTGAGAATTTCTAATTAAATGTTTCTGTCTTTTTGTTTTATTGATCCCTTTACTTTTTCATCTGATAGGAGAATGGCAGAACTGGTATGATTCTGCCTGTTTCTAATACACTTGGACAGTCCTTGTTTCTATTGGTCACTTTTCTATCAACTACTTAATCATCTTCTTTTTATTTTTCAATCAATTGTCTGCATCATCCTTTCTAACTAGTATTATTTTTCTTTTTTGTATTTTAGATGTCCATTTATATGCCTACATACACAGAGATATTAACATAGTATATATGTATAATTCATGTGTAATATGTATAATAAAGAATATTATATTTTAATTTTATATATGGAGAGAAATATATATATGTTTCAATTTTAATTTCATTCTTCATATTTTTTTTTAATTTTCAGGTGGCTTTCTTTCCTAACTGTGGTATGTTAAACAGCTATTAAAATATTCTTCAACCATTCCCCACTACTAGTCATTGTATTTTTTTCTATTTAAATTCCTTCTCTGAAGTGCCCTCTCTTCCCAGTTCTTATCTGGCAGCCAGTATGCATATATGTATATATATATTTGTATGCAATCTATATATATGTATACAACTTTTTCTAATTGAAAATAGCAAAAGTAACCAAGTCAATTTTGTAACTAAAATAAACAGGTATAACCCTACCAAATTAGGACTTTTCTATGCCTAAAATTTTTTTTTTTAGTTACCTTCCTGAAGGACAGAAGTTAATCCTATATCATTCCCCCCCACTGATTTGGTATAAACAAGATCAAGCCATATTATCTAAACTGAGATGATTGGACATTATAGAGATTAGTAGTTTGCTAAGAACTGAAACTGAAAATTCACCTTGGTGGGTGCAGCAACAGGAATTGTTATTCTGGAAATGGCAGGAGAGAAATTTAACAGCATGAGGAAGGTTTGACAGTAACTGTAATAAATACTATAGTTAGATTACCCTTAAGTAGCAGAAACAGATGTTATATTTTTCTACTTCTCACCATCCTTCAGTTCTGGGGTCTTTTTTGGACATATATACTGAATGAAAACTTGGTTTACTTCATTTTTTCTTACGTAAAAATGCACCTATATTATAATTCTTTCATAGCATTGTAGGTCATGTACTAACAGGGCATGGTTATTCTCCTAATGAAATGGAAGACATTTGACCTTCAACCTCACAGAATTTAATATGCACCTGAGGCATAGATTAATGGCCTGATAATACATCCCATTTAATGTCCCGTTTCTTAAATTAACCAGACCAAGCTCTCATTGGGAATCTATCCAATAAATAAGTGGCAAAGGCAGCACCTATTATGACTGGTTAAGTACACATACTAAAGCATGTGTAAATAGAAAAGCTGTCTTTGAAGTTTAAAAACTATTTCGAAATCCATACTGTGCTACAAGTTTTCTAGTAGCCAGGGCTATAGAGCAGAGGTTCCTGATGTTCTATTCATAACAGGTCAGGTAACGAAAGGGATATCACTCTGAGCATTGCGTGAAAAAATTTAACCATGAATCTGATGTCTGCACATTCAATGAAGGCCCTCAAAGCGCGGAGCAGGGTTCCCTGTCTTTTAAGTAGAGACTTGCCCCGATCCTGGCGTGGTGGGTGCTGCACTGCAAGAGACTGCTTTGCAGATGGACGAGAGCTCCTGGAGAAGTGACGGGGCAGGGGGATGTGCCTGGAGAGGGGGGCCCTGGCCTTGGACCAGCGGATGGACCTGGCCCCGCGGTGCCTTCGCCTTCCCTCCCTCTGCTGTTGGGGTCCCAGGGAGCATCACGTTCTCCCCAAGAGGCACGCGACTGAAAGCTCCCTCTGCCAGCCACAAGGAACGGCTCTAAGGCCGCATGGGGCCCTTAGTCCGCACTGTGGAAACATCTGCTAGACACGTACCCTACTCATTTAACAGGTATTATTACATATTGTTAAAACTTTTTAATATCTAACAGCTCAGCTTATGAGGGCTCCATCAGGACCTTTGTATATACCTACTTAAGGAAGAAGCTCTAAACTACAATCTAGATTATTGGGTTGAAATATATAGAACAGTATTTGTTCATTTTGTTCTGCTTTCCCTGAAGATTGCTATTCTCTTCTGCTTGTTGTTGTTAGCTCTTGTTAAATGCTGGTCGTGATATTGACAGGTTGTGGGGGTTTTTTCCTTCATATGCATCTGTTCAAAGATCAAATTTAGAATCTTATAAATAGCACTAAGCTCATCCCTGTTGAAGCAAGAGGATATTTTAGGTATTCTCCAACATGTAAATTCAACAGACTGGAGTTTTCATCAAATATCTTAAAAAGTAAGTAACCTTAACTCCAACTTCTTTTGGAAAATAAATTTATCTTTTCTGAACTCTATTATACAGATTGTAGCTTACCTGGTTAAGTAATTTTTTAATTTCTTATAGTGACAACAAAGAACATTAAAGACTTACTGGAATTTAACTGTTGGGGTAGAGGTACCAGCTAAAGTTTTTTCAAACATTCCATGTAAAACCTTCATTGAACAAATGCATAACTGGTGTGCAATTCCAAATAAAACCACAGTAAATAGCTTAGTACAATTAATTTGTATTCATTCATAATTACCATGTAAAAATTATTTCTCTTCTAAATTTGGAAAGCCTGCATGTTTGGTCAGCAGTTAAGAAAATAATATAAGAATGACTTCTACTTTGAATGCTCTAGGTAAATGAAGGAATTGGGTCCCCACAGATTAGTCTGATTATGGGATACAATTTAGAAACTTTAATATGCAGCATTTCAAGGTCCCTCATGAAATACTAATCTTTATAACTTTTACCTTACAAAGAGATTTGCAAAGATTTTTTCCATAAGCAGGGTGTGTTTGGTAAATATAGAGGTAACTGTGAGAGTAACTGTGAGAGCAAAAGCATATTTTTGCGAATGGCATCTGGAAAGTTGGAAAAGAGGGCAAAAGTGAAGAAAACGGGAAATGTTAGGAGAGATGAATATCTTACATGAAAATGTAAGTAAATTGGATATGGTTATGGTTATCAGTCAGGTTATATAACTTCTCTGTGTGTTTTAAGAGTTTAACTACATAGATGCTAGCCAAGCGGTGAAACACATGCATACATCTATGCACGTACTGGCAAATCCTGCTCAGACTTTCGCCTAAATCACTGAAGAACTTTGGCTGGCAGGAGAGAGGGCTCAGGGGGATCTCAACCTAGCCACCTGATGGGAGGGAGTAAAGATGACAAAGCCAGACTTTTCAAAACCCGACTGGGCACGGCCCTGAGCAGCCTGCTGTCGGCGACCCTGCTCTGGGCGGGGGGTTGCAATCCCCCGAGGCACCTCCAGCCTCCAATTTGGTGGTTTGGGGACTCCCTGAACCCACGCACTGCTCTGAGCTGGTCTTTGCTCCACGTCTTTGCCGCCTGTGGCTCGGCATAAAGGTAACACTGAGGCGAAACAGGGTCTTCCTTAATCTCGTGGCTACTCTTACTCCAGGCATGGAATTACTTGTCTTGGTAGACCTGACAGTTTTGAAGCAGTTTTGTGGATTTACAGTTAGCCGTGTTAATGACATAGGAAGCACCTAGACCAAATCTAAGAATTAATAAAATACCTTTGCATTTTAAAACACTCTATAATGCCAAAAGGTACATGATGTTTTGCAGAATCAATGGGCTTCGTTTCTTATGCTGCTTATATCTGACGCAGAAAACCAGTCCTGCCTACACACAGGATATGGGAAGTGGGCCCAGTGTGTGCAAAATTCAAATAGTCACAAAACCAGGAATGACCCCATCCTAGATTAGTCACAATGTGGAAGGGAAAACAGACAAGTTGTTCCTTTCTTAGTCTAATCAGTCCGTAGCTACAGAGCTGAACTGTGGATCAGCAGGAATGAAAGACGTGTTTTAACGTGTTTTCTTTACTCTCCAATCATTCATATGCTGTCCTCTTCAAAGTCATGTAGCTAACCAGTGAGAATCTTTATCTATTATGGCAACTACAGTGTCCTTAAACAGAAATCACAAATTCTGTGAATATATTTGTATTTTTCTATTGTTTTATGATAGCCATATATAATATTGCAAAACATAAGTAGCTGAAAATAGTAATTGTTTTTGAAACCCAAAATACTTCTTAAAAACATTAATTTCTAACATTCAGACATGGCCACAATTTTTTTTTTGAAGTAGGAAAATGAATGTTTAAAACAATAGTTTACTTGATATATATCTTCTTTCAAAATTACTTACGTTATTTTTGGTAACACTAAAAAGGCAGGAAGTCTTGTATACCACTTGTAAATTAATATACAGTAATTAACGGTAACAGAAGATTAATTTCTTTTGTTATAACAAAAGAAAGGAAAGAGTCCATTTTTGTCACTTCCAAATTATCACAAGTTTCTACAGAGGATTCTCTTGAGTTTGTGGCTTTTGAGGTTTACCATTTTCATTTCAGTTTAGGACAGCATAGATATTGGCTTGTTCCAAAGGCTATTTTATTGATATTTACAATCATTTTTCCAACCAGAATGTCAAATTTCGAGCAGTTTCACTTCGACTTTTACCAGTCCAATTATACCATAGATGACCAGGAAGAAGGTTACAACAGTTATGGGTCTAACGAAAACCTCTATGGAAGCAGAAAGTAAGTATGCTAGAAAAAAGAAAAGAGAAAAAAGGCAACAAATCTCCAAGCTCAAATGAAATTAATGACAAAACCAGCACACAATTGCCAAAAAAGGATTGCATACTCAACACAGTGGAAGTTTCAGTGGAAAAATACAAGCCATAGCAGTACAAAGACAGGAAGAAATGTAGTATTTCATTTTTTTCTTGTATTTTTTAAACCTATTGGTGACTTCTGCCCCTGGAAGAGGGACGCTGAGGGAAAGAAGTTCTGAGAGTTTCCCCATAAGGAGATTTCGATGTGGTAGGAGGCTGGGTGTTGCTGCAGCTTCCCTCTTCAGCAGCTGATGGATCTGGCTGGCTTTGGGGCTTGCAGGAGCAGGAAAGAGCTTCAAGAGATCATCTAGACTTTCCCCAAGGCAGAGTTACTTATAACTGAGCCTTTCTTTATAAAGGATTGGGTTTCGTGCTACTTTTTTATGTAGAGATGTTACAGGTTGTTTACTGAATTGGAGTGACTGAGTTATGTGGATTTTAGGGCACATATTGCTACAAATTCTTTAAGGTCCTTCTCAGATTCAAGGGGAAAAAAAAAATCTAAATACACGGCTCTTTCATTAGCAGTATGGACATATCTGAGGAATGTCACCAGGCTGCTTGGTGGAAAAGTCAGGAGTGCCTAAATTTGTGGGTGCCTTCACAGCTCCTAAATTCCCTTTCCCCTCACTCCCAGCCCCGGGGGCCTGCGCTGTGGCGTTGCCTGAGCTGGATGGGCACAGAAGTGGGTGCGATGGGCTGCAACGTGCTGGCAGGCCAGCAGGGAGCCCTGCCTGGTTTCAGAGGGGGTTGCAGTGAAGGGGAGCAAAACCATGGTCAGCAGCTCGGCATTCACTACACACGGTGGATACAGCGCCCGGAAAATTTCCAGGTTCCCCAAATTGAAAATAGGTGAAAATTTAAACCATGGTACAAGGTGAGCAGCTCTAAGCTGTTGCAAACTTGCTCATTGCAGTTACTTGTTTTGCTGTGATTTGCTTCTTGTCCCAGGAGCCAGAGAGGAGAGCCACCTCCAGCCAGTGCTTTTGCCCCATCGGAAATGCTTCTGTCCTCTCAGAGTTACACGGGTCAGATTTTGCAGCCAACGTACAGTCCTGACACTCTCTCTCATCTTAGTTACGCCGAGGGATTTGACGAGGAACCTCCTTTGCTAGAAGGTAAAAATAAAACCACGGACAGTGTGCGTGGTTCCTGGAGGTGCCTATGTTTTGCTTTGCCAGCTAGTGGTAGCCACTAGAGAAACTGCAGCAGAGCTGCCAAGCCTGGCTGGGCGAGCTTCAGCCAACAGCCCCTGGCCCCCAAACCTACCTCTTCTTATTTGAATTCACCATGGATTCATTCAGCCTTATGGCATACATAGCATATACTTTACTACCACTAGATGACAGCATAATAATAAGTTTTGCATTCAAATTTCCAAATATTTTTTCCACTCTGTGTTTATCCTGTATACATATTGGAATTTCTATAATTAATAAATACTGATAATAATCCTTTTTGCATACCTAGTAATAAATGTAATAGTTTGAAGATACTAAATAGCTTGTTTCAGTGTGAAAGAAATTGAGAAAGCTGCTTTCATCTTTAATTAGTTGATCATTTAACTACATGAACAATATCATTCTTTATGATGATTGAACCATTCTAATGCTAGCGGCTAATTTTGTAGTTTACAAAATACTTGTGCTATATTAAAAAAAATCGAAGAATTTGTTTGTGATTATTTCAGCATAATGTAAAAAGAGCATATTCAGCCTGCTTTTGCATACTGGAAGGCAAGTAGATTTTTCACTGCTTAAAAGATACTCCTACTGCCTTAAAAACAGCAAGATCACTCCGTTTGATATAGATAACTGCTAGATCTTTACCTCTCAGACCTCCAAGCATTTAACTCCACAGGCAGCCCACTCTATGAAAAGGATGTTGAAATACAACTGCTTCTGATCCTCAGGGCTTCAGAGATGTTCATATCTGTGTACCAAATAAATCTGACCAAAGACACACATTTTAATCCACAACAACTTTATATAATGTTTTGGCTCAGCTCAAGGTGCTGGATCGGTGGAATACGGTGAAGACTTGGCTTTCCAAACAGATCTAACACATTGTCAGTCTCAGTAATTCTGGCACCCAGTCCTGAACCTAACTTTTCCCTTGCTGGAGCATCTCAGGGGAGATGATTACTCTTGCAAGCTGAAGTGTTTCTGCAGATGTTACAAGAGAAATCTTTGCCCCAGTAAAGTTAATGGCAGAATTCCCATTGACTTTAATGGGGAAGAATGTTGTTCTCTTTCTAGGGGTCCTCAGTAATTACTTTTTAAATGCAAAAAAAACCTTACAAAGCACTGCACAAAGTATTATTAACTTGCCTTGAAGGGAAGAATGTCATTTTTAAGTGCCTCTGGCAGTTCAGGCTTAAGACACATCTCTTGTCAGATTTGCCAGAATTAAAGCATATATCTCTGTCCTCAGTGTTCTAGAGTATCTTGAATTCTGCAGTTACTGTTAATTAGCATATTTTTCAACATCTAAGTTAGTGTGGCATTAGACATATGTGTTTTAAATATAGGAAAAACAAATATTAACTCAAAAATGCTGAGGACGTTTTTTGGTTCACTGCCTAAAATTTGATTTAATAAATTAATATTCCAATTTAGAATCAACGCTGACTCTCAAATATACTGCGTATATAGCGGGGACAGCATGTTCCTGCTACAGAATACGTCATCCTACACTATTATCCTCATTAAAGTGATTAATTTGTTTGCTTGTTTGGGGTTTTGTGGTAGCTAATGGGTTTCTGTAAAAGTGTTGTTTTCTTGTGAGCAATTAACAATCCTGGAATTTCTTGTTGCAGAACTTGGGATCAATTTTGAGCATATATGGCAAAAAACATTAACAGTTCTAAATCCAATGAAGCCTGCAGATGGCAGCATTATGAATGAGACAGACCTCACCGGACCCATGGTTTTCTGTTTGGCCCTTGGAGCAACGTTGCTGCTGGTAGGATGTGGCAGATATCTTGCTGGATTTCTTTTCTCACAAGTGATAATGCATGTGAAGTTGCAGAATATGTAGCACTGCTGCCGTTTGTTCTGAGATGATACATTAAAAAGTCTCCTTGCTTTGAAAGTACCCACATAAAGTTTAAATGTAATATAGATGTAATACAGGTGAAGTGATGTATTAATTCCAGTGGAAATAAAAGACCAAGTCATTTTTTGGGGTGGGGTTTAATATGAACAAAGGACAGATCTGTGCAGTGTATATCCTGGAGGGGCTCTGAACGCCCGAAGCGTGGCAATGTGTGCTAGGTAAGGATGTAACATTGAGGTTTTAAAGGAGGAAATAAAAAAGCATAGCAGACCAGGCCAGTTTTTCTGACACACTGTTTTCTAATTATCTAATTATCTTCTCTCAATGTTACTTGGGGGAGGACAAAGATATCAAAAAATTATCTTTATGTAACTAAAATAATTTGGAAAAGGAAGTGGAAACAGCCTATTCCCTCCTGCCTCAAATTTGCAGTACCTTCCTATAAATTTTGCTAGTGCTTTCTTAGTTTATATTCTTTTTTTACATCATCTGCTAAACAAAATATGGTAGCCTGTGTTTAACCTCTTTCCTCTTTATGAATATAGCTTTCCTATAGGAGGAGAGTTGAACAGGGATTGTGCGCTACTCCTAAATTCATCTATTTATCACTGACAACAGGGGCTCTCCAGTGCTGCTGAAGTACAGCTCTGATTGTCGGCAGCAATTTATCAGACAGGGATAAGGTGGGACCATTCTGGGAAGGGCTTTACTGCTCTAGCAACTGAGGTGGGAGAAACGGGGCTCTAACTCTCCATTTCCTCTGTGATAAATAGTGCTGAATCAGGGGACTCTTGCAAGTTCTTACTCAATTTGTAATGTCAGTGCAGTACCTTGAATGTGCAAACTGCAATATAAGTGGCAAGTGTTATTATTATTTATGTCCCTATAAAAATAAAAATCCTTTAAAAAGGTGGAAGCAGCAGGAGGAAGGGGAATAAAAGGAAAAGAAGGTGGGGAGCTGGAGAAGACAGGCTATTTTCCACCTAGAGAAATAAAGATATGAGGGGAATAAAAGGAGAAAGTGTTGAATTGATTATAATCAGGAAAATGGTAGGAAAGCTGGAAGAATGAATGTAAAAAAAAGGTTGCTGTTGATTTTGCTTCCTGGCTAGCCAACAATTATAATGAATATTAAACTACTATTATTGAAATAAAGTACTTTAATTACCGTATTTATGCTAGGATATTAAGCGTTTTAAGTATCATTAGAAAAACAACTATTTTCAATGCTCCAGTTTTAGGTCAGCACAACTCCTCTGATACAACCTAGTCTTTTTGTGCCCCAACTTCACACCAGTAAATCTATGGGATGTCCATGGGCCATCTTATAAATTCAGGCTGCTCGTTTTATCTCAGATGCATTTGAATACTAAAGTGGCTCTTCAGCTGTGTAAGCTATGATATCCTCTGTACTTGAACAATTCTCTTCTAATAGCATGAGGAACATAATTTGGTTGAGAGCTTGTTTCCAAAAATAATTTATAAATTTTATTTAGTTTCAGCTTTTTAACTATGGAAAAATATGCAAAGATATTCTTCAAATGGTAGCAGTTCTTTCAGAGCACAGAGAAAAAGAGGAAAGAATTGTTAGCCTGGCAGCAGGACTTGATCTTCCTCATACTGGTGTAAAACAGGACAACTCCATTGCAGGTAGAGAAACAACGGCAGTGCGAAAGTTAGCAGAAGCCCAAGTCTCAGATGCTTTGCATTTTACATAGTCATTCGTATGAAATCAGACTTCCCCATCCACTTAAATTAAGGATAGTAGTACCCACTCTAGGCGGATGCAAACGAGCGCACGAAGTTTGACTTTCCTCTAACCTTGTTCCTTCCACAGGGCAAATTTAGCTCTTTCCATTCATCAAAGCCTGCCAGACTAATCAAGCCTGATTCTGGTTTTGCTTACATCACTGTGAATTGGGAGTATTCCCGTGTGTATGAGTCAATATATTTACATATGTTAAGAAAGACTAGAATTGGAACCAACATGTTCAGCTGCTTTTTTTTGCTCTCTCATTCTCCTGCACCACAAACCAAACATTTCACCAGGTGGAGATTTCAGTCAGCTGCTAGTGCTGGTGCTCCCTTCATCACTGTCTCAGTAATTTCTTAATCTTAAACTAAGCTGCTAAATAGTGCTGAGTGGAATAATTAAATACACTGAAACAAACAGTCAAAAAGCTTGGAGTTGTTGTTGCATCTGTTTGAGACAGAGCTTTTCTTAGCTGGTCTATAGTAAAGGCAGCCCCAAACTGTTGCGGATGTTAAACTTCCTACAAATCTTTAATGACTGAAATTGTAATTGATAATAATCTGAGCTAGTATTGCTCTCCACGCTATCTGTAGCTATCATTAATTTTATTTGGTGAAGCAATTTTTCCTTATTATTTTATACCAGTAGTATGCAAATGCCAGCAAAGGACTTCTTAGGCTGTTAGTTCAGGAATAGAGTATTCCTTTACAGTGGAATGCACTGGCGGGGAAAAGGCCAACGCTTGGGATGTTGTGAGGATAGAAGCAACCTGGCTGTACCTGACCTAACCTTGAGGACTGGAACCAGAGGAGAGCTCAGCAATGAGCCAGATCAAGCTGAAAACAGGATAACGGTGCTGATGTAGAGGCAGGTCTTATTAACTGAGGCTGCCTTTCACTAAGCCTGCACCGCTCTCCAGCTGGAGCTGGTGAGCTGTCAGAATCAGCAACGTTAGGACTTTCAGGCTGTGTCATCTCTAGATTAGGCTCCCTCCACTGTGTTGCTTTACATCTGTCCAGCTCAAATACTGCTGGCATCCAGGGGTCAGTTTCCACCGAAATGGATACAGGAAGCAGAGGAGCAGGGTCCTCAAAGATAGTTGGTTTCCCCCAGGTTTTATTAAAAGGTATGGATGAGTAAAGTAGGAGATCTTCTCACTCCTCCCTAACCATCGTGGAAGAGATATTGCAAACCACGAAAAAAGCTTCAATAATATTTCCACCTTACCCATCACAAAAGAATCCAACCTTAAGCTAAAAAATTATTAGGAAACTGGGACCCTCTATTAGTTTTGATTCTCATGTGGTTTATCATATGCAATATATAATGTGGGCAATATATAGACGTGTGTACGCACAAACACACCTGTGTTTTAAGTATGTATATACATATTGTTATGTGTTAGGAAGGTGATGCATTGTGGCCCTTCATTTGGGAAGTTTATTCCATGATCCTTAGTTAAGGGTTGAGTCCCAGGTTTGAGCTTTCTTCTTCACAAACGCTTGTCATCTTTAGGATACAAAGTTTCAACACAAAGCAAACAAAACCATCTTTATCCTAATCGCAGTTTATTTCTGATGTACAAATGTTTATTTCTGACGTACAGATGTGAAAATGACAGTATTGCATAGCCAACATTCAGTATTTCATTTGTTAGAAGCTTGAATAGGGAGAAACAATATTTGACAGTCTTTTGTGAGTGTTCATTTTTGGGAGTGAACAATGCCCTCATGCCTGGAGGTGATCCTTCAAAATGATGGCAGGAGATGAAGAAATCGGTGGTGCTGTGGCCACTGTTGCCTGTTGTACTAACTTTGTGTATAAATTAGAAAACATCAGGCTCCAGGCTGTCAGGCTGGTACCTTTCACAGGCACTAAATTCACACAAAAGAGTAAAACCTGGAAGGAAAAAACACCTGGGGAATTTTTCATTCGTTGGAACAAAAAAAGAACACAAGCTGACAGTTACTACTAAAGTTTATGTTGAAATGAACATGTTGTATTGATCTAACCACAGAGATGTGTCTTTTTCAAGGTAGTCAAGGGGAAGAATGGACACATTTACCCTGAAAACCAGCATACTTTCAGCAAAAATTTACTTATTTTTTGCAGGTCTACTTAAAGCTGGAGGTTTGTAATAAAATGTGAAGCATATCATCAAGTAAGTGGGGTCATCATTTTACTTAGGACACTTTTCCACAACCCCATCCATGCACACCTATTGGAGAGATTTTTCCTGACACTAAAATGTGCTTTTCATAATTTCTTTTCAGTTTGTTACCAGTTAGACCTTCCCAAGTCTCCCCAACCAATTTCTGTCCTATTCAGAGCCCAATGACAGTAAGACTGAGAATCAGCCTTATAACTTTTAACTTAGCGACAAGCACATTCTCATAATCATACCTTGGAATTTTTTGATGCAAAAATCACCCAAAAGCATCAGCTGTGGTTTACAGTTGAACTGATGTAGGCGAAGCGGAGAGAGAGTGTCAAAGAAAAAGTAACAAACCTAGTGCTTGCCTTCTGTCTTCTCCCACCACTTTGCGATCACTTGTTCACTTCTGATGCTTCATGCTTACTCATATTTATTCCAGGCAGGAAAAGTTCATTTCGGCTATGTGTATGGCATGAGCGCCATTGGGTGCCTTGCTATGCATGCCCTACTGAACCTGATGAGCGTCCCAGGAGTCTCGCATGGCTGCGTTGCAAGTGTCTTGGGCTATTGCCTGCTGCCCATGGTGATCCTGTCCTCTTCTGCTGTCGTCTTCTCGCTACAGTAAGTACCAGTCTATGGCAATAGGAATCATATAGAGGACAGTAAGTCGGAAGGCTGTTGTTATGCAAAACATTTGGTAAATGTAGTGAATTTTGGCTTCTGAAACTGTGAAGAAAAACACCATTTTGTTTGTGTGTGTAGGTGGAAATGGACAAAACTGGACTGTGTTTGAGAGGGGTGATATATCTTCATTTTAATATGAGTCCTTAATTCCACTGTTTCCTACTTGGACTGAGAGTGCCTTTGATTTTTGCAGCAGCCTCAGATGTGATTTTTGTTTTGCAGAGCCAACAGTGGCCAAACTCAGGTATCAATTTTAAAAGCGACTGCCAGACTTTGGTTTTATATAGCTGGTTCTCCTGTTCCTTTTTTGTTCATGGTATCAGGGTCCCATCCTTATGCTTCCTTTCCTTTTGTAGACTGACTTCTGTGTGACAGAATGAAATAATCCAGCAACCCTTAATGATTTGGAGCATTAGAATAAGTGTTTAAGATGTAGTAGAGTCGTACACTCTGAGGTATAGTTGTGGTGTAATTGCAAACCTGAAAATAACTGAAAACTTTGAAAAACCAAATGTGTGGTGGCATATGTATCTGTGCGTGTGTGGGGGGGTGTTCAGTAATATGCCTATGAATAGGAAATTTGCCTGCAAGCCTTTTCTTCCTCCTCATTCAGTAAGCCTTTTGAGATCCAGACTGTGCTTACCTCCCTGTTCACATACAGCAAAGTACAAGAAAGCTCCAGGTCTTGCCTGAAGGTCTTGAGCAGTACTTTTATCCGTCATTAACACGTTATTAATAATGGTTCCCCTCCTTAGTCTTTGTTGTTCACTCACATTTTTAACTCTCCAATCTGTAACATATGGGACTTGGCAGCTGATGAGTAAAAAAGTGCCCCTCTTGTTTCCTTTGGAAAAGCAGCAATTTTATACATGTATATATTATTTTTTAAGGAAATTATGTAGTGGGATGAAGAATTTGGCACAATCCTTGTTGCACGTTTCTGTGGAGCTATGATGGGTTAACCTGACCATATTCCATGTATTAAAGTGTTTCTGAGCTGTCCTTGATGAGATGAACAGTAGTGACACTGAAGAAGCCGTTTATTCTCTGTTCTCCTACACTTGCCATATTTTCTTGATTAACCTGTTTAATAATCCACCCTAATAAAAGGTGCAGATACCTAATCGTAGGACAGATGGGGCGAACTCCAAACCAGCTGTTACAACTCGCAGGGTACGGTTGTCTGTACAAGGAATCCCCAAGCACACGCCGCACATTTGTAAAATGCTGCGCATTTGCAGAAAGCACGTCTTTTGAAAATTTATAAATACTAAACTGTGATAGCCTTTACAAAATTAAACCATTATTTCTGAAATTAATTGATAACATTAATTGCCTATGTACAGGATTCTGCAGTCCTTTCTCATTCACTATATGAAACTGCTTGAACACAGCAAGTACCAAGATTAACTATTACAAACATGCTATTAAAATTAAGTGGCAACTTTTAAATCTAGCATACATTTCATTATTTTTAATTTAAAAACTTATTTGTAATGGCAGAGGAAAAACAGCAATACATTCATGATTTTTTTTTAATATTTGTAAAAATGTTATTTCTGTCTATTTCAAAATGTGAAGAACTAACTTCAATGTTTGTTTTCACAGAAAATATACGTAACATAATGCTCAGATCTATTGCAAAGATACATACTAATCCAACATTTTTTAATTTTCATTATTAGCTATTTTACTGTAACTGAATAAAGCATAATATGGAACGTCATGGGTGCTGAATAGCACCAAAGAGAAAACCAGTTCTCTTATGCAAACTTGCGTGGAACCAGATTTGTTTGTGCCCATCTATGCTGATATCATGTCTGAGCCCAAGCTGATTAAGTCTCCTTTTGGGGAGAAACTTCAGCAGACTTTTTTCCTGGAAAAAACAACAATTCTTTACTATCAAATCCCTGAACAGAGTGGTCAAGCCACTTCCTTGACTGAACAGTGAAGTGAGTGTAAGAATGGAGAAAGGAATTCTTAGACCCAGCCGATGCAAAGGACCCATTTGGTGACCGCATCTGCAGGTTGTGAGAGAGGAGTGGAGAGAGTCCACTCGTGTCTGTCCCCCCAGCGCAATCTCATGCCAGTCCTCTTGGTCACTGTGAGCATGACATCTGCCTTTTGCCCCTCTCCCATGCTTGAGGATTTGGCCCTCATGGACATGCCAGACACAAGCTCTCTGCTAAAGCTAAACCATTCCTTTTGGCAGTAACATGCTGTTAGATCAGGGACTGAATTTATAAGTGCACAGAAGTATCTCTTGGCTCCAATATGATTTTATGTCACCTTTCCATCCTGCTCACTGCCAGCCCTGGAACAAACCATGAGAGGCTATTGGACTTCAGTGCAAGGCAGAACAGCCACAGCTGTCAATTGTACTGCCTTGTGATAGCCACCCTAAAGAGTTATTATACTAGCTGAATATTGTCATCGCACAGTACGTTCCTGTTACGTCCCATCCCTCTGCCAGCATTGGTACCTGCTCAAAAAGCCATCCCATACCAGCTCTGAATTTCTGGCTAGCTGTTTAAGTGAGCATCTTAGCACCTCCACTTGGAGCAGAGGCCAGGAACTTGGTTCACAGAGTCCAGTGTAATTTCCTGAATGCCACTGTATAGGTTTAAAGAACACTTAAAATGAGGATATTAAATCACATAATCTTTAATGTTTTATTTTTAACAGGTTGAGGTTGCAATGAGGTGCTGAGTCACCTTAAAATCAATTCTCTCCTTCCTCCCCCAAAGTCCCAAGAGCTGACAACACAACTCCTTATTGACCTGGAGACTAGATTGTCAAGAAACGAACTATTTTATGTAATGTGATTGCATTAAATAAACTAAGTCAATTAAAAGTAAGGAGAGCTTTACTCATCATGGCTTAATTGCAATAATAATATTAGTGGAGATTATTTCTGATAAATGGACTGAAGTAAGTATATGTAGTCTGTTTATCACTTCTGGTTCTGTTTTGGTGATACTTTGGAAAAGTGGGGCACCAGGAAGTCCTTTAGCAAGTGGCAGAGGTTCATTCATTCTCCACGTCCTTGAGACTGACACAGCCAAAGCGTGTAATGCAGACGATCTCATTATGTACTTCAGCAGCGTATGACGCACGTGATCTCATGCATTTTTAGAGAAGGAGGCTGCAAACACAGAGTGCAAATAAAGCATACGTGAAACATTATTTATGGGCAAGATTTTGTTCCTTCAAGGTTTAATAGTGAGCTATCTGTAATCTGCAGGAATATTTTAGTGGGTTTTTGACTGTAGTCCCACAATCATCAGTTCTCCAGGCCACCCTGCGCCTGAGAGGTGGCAGAATGTAACTTCAGAAGGGCTCAGTTGTCACCACGGGGCAGTGTGGAAAGCCACCAACCTTTAAGTGTGCAGAGAAGGCACCAGGATGAGCAAAATATTTTTTTCTCAGTGGTTCTTTTCCCATCCTTTACTTTCTACTCAATGTGCACCCTTTTTTAAAAGCTTTCTCCTGGGAGGCAGTCAACACCCTTCTGCATGGTCAGCTGCAGTGTAATTCTTTAAGAGCCTCATTGCCTCTCCTTGGAGGCCGAGGCACACTTAAAACCTGTGCCACGTGTTGCAAAAATGCAACCTCTCCAGCTCATCAGGCTGCCTGATGGAAGATTGGGTCTGTAGTGTCATTTTAGATCCTAACAACTTCTACAAGATGGTTTTGGCTGCAATAGGATCTTTGCTAACTTTAAAATTGAACTTCAGCTGCTGCATCTACTGGAGCCCCGAAGATTTTTTTGGAAATGCACTTGTCCTTTTAGCAGTACTGCTGATGAAGCTGCTGCTTTTATCCGTGCTGAAGAAATTACCTTTTTGTTTCCTGTTACTATTTTAATTTGTTTCTCAGGCTTGACTTTCATTATGTCAGTCAGTTCTTGGTTCTTCCAGTGACTGTTACCTTATCAATAACAAGTTGCTAGACATGAACTTGAGTTTGGTAAGATTTAATGCTCCATTTATTAACAAGTGGATTCTGTCGTGTTTCTTTTGGTTTTTGTTTTTTTTTTCCTCCTAGGGGGATCCCAGGAACTTTGTTAGCTCTGTTTATTATTGGATGGTGCAGTTTGTCAGCCTCCAAAATTTTTACCTCTGCATTGGCTATGGAAGGACAGCAGCTTCTCATTGCGTACCCGTGTGCTTTACTCTACGGACTTTTTGCACTTCTAACGGTTTTCTGAGATGTATTTTCTGGTAGCCTTATTACAGTCTGTTTATGGTTGTTGGAGGGGCAAGGGGTTATTTACTTATTTTTAGATTGCCTAGAGTTGCATTACGTTCCATTAACAAAATTAGATTACATGACTTACCTTTTATTTGCCTAATGGCTGATAATGAAATAAAAAATCAAGCTAACAGGTAGATGACTGCAATAATGGTGTTTTGAAAGTCTTACAGCTTAAAGAAAAACATTTGTATTGAGAAGGTAGTAAAAGTGAAAAAATATTAAATAAATGATAATTTTAAAAAAAAACCTTTTCTGAGTGTTTAATATATAATACATATACTAGAGAGTAACTGGAAAGCAATAATGGAAATATTTAATAGACCTAGTAAATCAAGTGAAAATACAAATGTATTTGTTTCAGAAAAAAACAGATTGCCATCTTGTATGATTACTAATTAATAACCAGAATTTATGCGTGTGGGTTTGGGTTTTTTTAACAGAAGAGTGAGTGGCCTTGCTTTGTGATGTTGAAGAATTGTCCAAGAACAGGTTGCTACAACAGAGGGAGGAAACGAGGAATGTCATCTTGTTTTGTTTTTTTTTGAGAGGTGTTGCTGTCCAAAACACTATTGTATTGTTTGTAATGTACAGTAATGCTATATTTTAAAATTGCCACTAAACCACCACCTGCTCTCATTGCAGAAAAGCACCACACGAAGCAAAGGCAACTCCTAAAAATGTCTCCTGAAAGACAGAACTGTATTTGAGCAAGCAAAATACAAATCTCCACAATTTTATCTGCCCCCCAAAAAATCTGGTTGCTGCTTTTAGTTTTACAGGAACCTAACATTTTTATAACAGCAATGAAGCACGGAATGCACAAGATGATATTTCAAAATATAATATTAGAAGTATCAAGCCATTAAGAGGAAATGGAGATGTGTGTGCAGTGATAACGAGCAAAATCCAGTAGGCAGTGGTAGAGAAAATGAATGTAGCTGTAGAAAGGGCTTGGGAAAAGAAATAGATGAAATAAAGGGAAATGTGAAGGTAATAAATGGCAGCAGATTATTTCATCAGTGTTTTAGGGTGTCTCCCTTCTTGATGAATATTTTTACCATCTTGATTATCCTCCAATTTATTCATTATTTTGAACTCTTCAGTGAAACGCCTACAAAATATTTCTCTCTCTAGACAGAGGACCACTGATTCTGTGAGAGAGGGTCCTGCTACTGCAAGCACTTATGCAGAAGCAAAAACTGCTCAAGAATACGTAAAATTAATTGTCTTCCTAATCCTTTTCAGGTCAGAGGTAAATTAGATGATCAGTTTGTCCTCAAGCTAGTGATTCTGTTTCTGAATTAAAACAGCCTTTGGTAAAAATATTTCCCATTGCTGGCATATTTGTTTTTTAAGAACTCTTGTGCAAACCATTCTGGAATTCATTTTACTGAACTCCAGTGGAACTAGTTCAGACTGGGTGTCCTGAGAAGTAAACAAAAGGTCATGTGTACTTAGCCAATTCCTTAAAAAATCACAACTCATTTATGGAAAAATACTTGCTGCTTTTATCCATTTCTTTGTTGCAAGGCTGGGAACACAGGCACAGAGAGGCAAAGTTGGAGGCACGACCCTCACACAAATTGTGGCTCTAGCTAGGGAGGATCTAGTTGCACATAAGTCAGAAGTGTGTGAATTTGGAAGATCAGCATTTGCAAGCATGACGGATTTGGCCCTGCTGTATCAGGGAGTAAATTTGCCACTAATGAGGCACAGATAAACACGTCAAGTGACTCCAGGGTGTGGTTATAAAATCAGGCAGTTTGATTTACCATGCATTAATGGCGTTCTCTTGTCGGAAAGATTCATACGGTTGCACTTCTTCTGAAGTTCAGAAAAGATTGTTTAGAAACATTTAGATCCATTTTTGTGCTACACTTCCTATTATCATTCATACTGCCTAAAACAAGTATAAAATGGCTCCATTCCGCAGCACTTTGTATTCATTTTCATCCTGATCTGCATGATATGAATGGCAGGGGAACCAGTGAAATAAGCCATCAATTTGTCTTTTGATGTCATAGACAAGTCAAATTACTTACGAAAATGAACACCTTGAAATTTTGCCACAATATTTACAAAGCAAATACTAGTCTAATTATAGTTTTATGTTTATTCTCTTAGAATTTATAACTTTTTTCTTTTCTTCACTGAGATGCATCTTCAGCGTTTTGAATGCTAACATCTTCATTTCAATAACTTCCCTTGCTTTACGGTTTAGCCATACTGATTTCCTTTTACCTGCTCCCAAGGGATTTCCAGCAAGCGGTATGCACTGGTGCTGTGCTCCCAGGATGGTGTTCTTCAGGGGTCTCTATGCTGCCTGTGAGGATTTAAATCTCTTAGCCGTCCTTCTTCGACTTCTTTTAAACAATATTCCTCATTTTTACACAGCTCTCCTTTCTGGAGGTCAACACATTCATGGTGATGCTGTTGGCCCTGTTACTCCTGTGTGCTTCCTGAATCTAAAAATATTATGGTCACTATTATAAGCAGTTACTTCCTCAAAAATAACTGTTATTTTGGTCTAAATCAGTTCAAACCATGTATATTTGGTAATACAATCTTGTTCTGCCTCTCTGGACAGGCCTTCCCAACACCACCTAGCTTTCCTGTATTGTCGCTTGTCTGGGCCATCGTATTTCACTCCCTCACATCATTCCATGAAAGTTTAAATACAAGCCTGGCAAGCTGTTACTTTCAACTTGCCAAAGAGAGGATTATAAAATAGTACCAGGTCACAGACTGATTTTTAATTCATGCTTCCCACCCCAAAGAGTTAAAAAAATCACAAGACTTAAATATAAGCTTCAAAGCAAAAGGGGGAAAAAAATAATGGTTTTGGAGGGTGAAAGTTTCTAATCAGTCTTTGGTTTCTTGATTTGCATAGCATGCACATGAAAGTCCAATTCTGAATGTGCATTCACACACAAAAATACACCCTTATTTATTCTTTTTATTCTGTTATTTCAAAAGGCGATACCAGGGTTGGACACAGGCAGTATAGGAGAGGTATAGGAGAGGTATAGGAAACAAAGTGTTTGCCCGTCTTCCACTGCACTTCTTGCATGCCAGACGTACTCAAGGTCACCCTCAGAAATGAGCTTGCAGCATTCTGCTGTAGTCTAAACATTTTGCTGTTCTGTTGCAACAAAATGCAGGCGAGAATGAAAGTGAACATATTCTGAGTGAGAGGGGACTATAGCGTGGGTCGGAGTGTGCAATGACGATAAAATGGTGATCCGAACAGCAGAGGCTGGCAACACGTCAGGTTAGATCCAGAGACCTGCTCTCCTTGGCAAGCCAAGGGCCACATTTGTAGTACCAAGGTTCCACTATTTATCAAAAATCATCTCGTCACACGTCATCTCTAAGAGGTTATAATACAGGCCTTGGACAGTTTAACTGTTGGTAAACTGAAGGGAGGATTGAAAGCTGCTGACACATTGAATTGGACACATGCCGTGCTTCCCGGTGAAATAGCTCCATTAGCAAAGGGTAATATTTTTCCGGTTTTTAGCATGGAAGCCACAGAAAGC
Source organism: Calonectris borealis (assembly GCF_964195595.1). Classification (NCBI taxonomy): domain Eukaryota; kingdom Metazoa; phylum Chordata; class Aves; order Procellariiformes; family Procellariidae; genus Calonectris; species Calonectris borealis. Next base: position 28,572,557 of record NC_134315.1, on the reverse strand, counting down.
TTATATACAAAAGCAGTGAAACTTATTTCGTGACTGCATTGTTTATGTCATTTGAGAATGAGACACGACAGCTCTGTCTTGTCTTAGACCTCTCTTGCCACCACATTTATTTCAGCTCCTTGCTAAACAGCCATCTTCACATGTTGGCTTTTTCTGTCCACTGAACGATCTTAAGTGAATTTTGCAGTAATGTTGAATTACCAACCTTTATTCATATCAATAATGGGTGTAAGTGAAGCAAGAATTCAGTAAATTGTGTCTGTTTTAAACTTCCTTTTCCTCCCTTATTGTCAGGAACATAGTTAGTGGTCAGGTTGTTGTGGGCTTGTTTATGCCTGGTAGCCAAAAATATACATATATATGATATACATATACATATGTAAAAATAAAAATGTACATATATATGATGGGTTGCAAGCCACTGTGGCTGCAACAAGTTCTGGGAAGTACATCACCACTTTTTGAGGGCATAATATAAGCAATCTGGTGACCCAGCCTGGGAGATGATATATATCCTTTCAAAGCAATTGCAGCATCTGATAAGCCTTATGGAGCATCACTGCACATAATGGCAAAGCTCACAGTGATATGATGCATTTAGTGGTTAATGTATTTTCTGACAGGCAACAAAAGGCTACTGGATCAGCAAGTTGTGGGTTACTGCAGCATAATGCTGCAAATACTACAAAAATAAACTGGATAATTAATGTCAACCTGCTTAGATCATTGCAATATGAAATTGATCCTTACCTGTGTTGGCATTACTCATGGGTATGTTCCTTTTCAAAATCCGCTCTCTGTCAAAATTTGCCCTTCACTGATTCCATGTTCATTTAGCCTCTTGCATGTTTATTCTGAGTAAACTGCAATGGCCCTGTTAGAAGTACCGATGTTGTAGCTGTAGGCCATGACTTGTCTGCTTAAACAATCTCACCTCAGTGTTCCTGATGGTGCATTCTTAGGAGAGGTCAGAGCATGCACAAGGGCTGTGTTTTAGTTGTGTTTGCCAAGTGATTTTGAAAGAATAACATCTGCGACAATGACAATATGTTTGCTGTGATTACCAAGCACATTTATTAGACTTATGGTCTCCATCATTAGCTTAAAAATGCCCAGTGACCTTGGTGCTGCATTACTGAACGAGATGAACGATGCAATTCACAGTGATCTGCATACAGTTGCATAATAAAGACCTTGGCCAACACATACCCTCTGCTATGGTAGCATTTTAGTTACAAATGCAAGAAAAGAATCATTACCCTTCTTTTGCCATGATATTAAGTGCAGTGGTAGTGAATGAAAAGAGGTCACGGAAACACCAAACACGCATAATTGTAAACATAACAGACCACATGGGAAGCCACCACTTCGCAGAGAACAAGGGCTAGATTTTCAAAGGCACGAGGGTCAGTCCTATCCAAAGTCACTGAGATCTGAGCTCAAGTGTGTACTTTGGTGATTTTCCCGACAGCCTCTTGACAAGCACTCCTGAGCAATCAAAGTGCAACGAGCCACCAGGCTACCACAGGCAGTCTCCCAGGGGACTAATGTCCCACGTATAATTCTGGGTAGAGACAGCTGTAGCAATCAAACATAAGAAGCTATTCCAATGCCTGGATGCAAAATGTGATCCCTGGCTACAACATTGTTCCTTTGTTTTATTCTACTTTATTTAACCCTCATCTCTGGACATTGAGTAGCTGCAGCTTGTCTAGCTCAAGCACTAGCTGCTTCTTACCTCAGCTCTAAATGTATGAAATGGAGTTTGACTGCGCTCTGGCTTTGCTCTTCAGCTTAGTAGATTGTTGGTTGCTCTCGGTTCTGACCATTAGCCCCTCTCCTGACTATGCTTCTTAGCCAAAATTTCTTCTTGTTCCTGATTTTTGGTTGCTTGGTTTCTGGTTCCAAGTTCATAGTTTTAGTCATAATCTTAACTATTTAACAGTCTGCATCCTTGTTTTATTTCTTTGATACTCCACTAACCTTCTAGAAACTAAAGCACACAGAGGAAGAAGGAGTGCTAGTGAACAATGTGAAAATATTTCTGAAATAGAATCCTACCAGCACTTGGCCATCATTAGTCCTTTTGGTCTCTGACTGTGAAATTAACTGCGCAGTTAGGATCCTATGTCATCTAAGCAGTAGTGTTGAGATGGAAACCTCTAATTTGTTTTATGAGTAAAAGTAGTACTTTTAATGCAAATACCTTGTTGAAACCCCAAACATGATCAGGGCCTTAGGGGTGATACAACTGTGTATCTCAATGAAAAGGCTCCAGAAAAGAATACCCTAACATTTAAAGAGGCATAAAGTGATGCACTGGATTTTATCTCTCCATTGTAGAGCAATATGATAGTCATGCATTACTGTTCAATCGCTCTTCTGAATTGCTCACTGAATGGAGGAAGTACACTGTTGATGCACTGCAGAATGTGAAATAGTTTAGGCAGTTATTCCTTGTGAAACGTAGTAATGGCACTTGGCTCTTCAGAAGAAGTAGGCGTGATAATGTGATCCACTTTAAAGTGCACTTGTGCATTTTGCTTGGTGAGTCAATTTGCTGGAGGAAGCTGATACTAAATGACACTAATAACCACAAAAAGGATGAGTGCAGCATAAATTTGCTTATATTTCAGACATTGTGCACATGGTGCATAGAGATCTGCAGAGTGTTGCAGAGTAGCAGCGCTGCGATATATCTCACCTGCATAATGAGTACTGCTGAATAACTGTTGGCACTGCGTAGGAAACCCTTTGACTGAGATATGAGCATACCTAATGCTTCCTGCCTTGTAAAAAGGACCACTTCTCAAATGAGAAATTCACCCTGGAGACACATGAATTTCTGAGGGCAGACATTGAGGTGATATGTTTAGCGGAGCACTTTGCAGTTTGCTTCACCACCATCGCTGCCTATATACTTGTATTCTCTCTTTCCAGCACACCAGGCTGATTATTGATTGGGTCCTGCTGCAAAGGAGGAGGCTCACATCAGTTGCTAAGGTCAGTTGCCAAGAATACCCTGAAGTGCAGCAAGGATCTCCACAGAAGTGTCCACCAGAGCCACAACCTGTGTTTGGTGAATAATGAAGAGATGTTTTTGCTAAGATAGATCACACCTATGTTGCTGATGTCTTTCTCCCTGTTGCTCTTGGCCAGAAGTTCAGCTCCTGCGCTATGGCTATGGCTTACCAAAGAGCTATGGTCCCCACACGACCACAGCCCTTACAGGTCCTTCATCTGGTTCCACCAGATGAAATATTACATGTGTGTTACATCATCAAGCAGAATGAAAGACATTTTCCTATTTCAGACTAATTAAAACTGAACTTTCTAACTATTATAGCACCTAAATAATCATAGATACATAAAAAATCAATCTAGGAAAGAATGCTGAGAGCCCATTTAGTCCATCCTCTGCCTCAAAGGATTGACATAATTTCTGACACCATGATATGACAGGGTGACTTTCCTATAAAACTTTAATCTTTCTCTCAGTATATCTTGCAAATGACTATGCTGAAGATCTGCGCCTTTCTTTTAATTGTAGGTGGCATATACTGGACAGCGTATGGTTGGGGGGTGTGTGTGTGTGTGTGTATATATATTTAAGTACTGGCAGGGGTGTTAAAGGTACTCTAACAATAGACTGTTGGTTATCTGGTTTTGAGTCATTAAGTTACAACAGAGACGATGATGCAAATCAAACTGCTAGGGACACCTACAGGGTCTAGTTTCAGATTTCACATACATACTGCTGATTGCTGGAAACTCAAAGGGAAAGAGTCACTCTATACATGCCCAGTTTCTCACATTTTTTGCTTAAAAATATACTTCTGGCCGCTGCCAGAAAAGGGATATTGAGCTAGATGAGGCTTTGGTCTGACCAAAGACCATAATTCTTATGTTTATAATTATTATCCTCATCGTCATGATTATTATGTAGTGCCTAATGGCTAATCAAGAATGATACCTAGGCAAGGTACAAGCAGAGAATAGTGCCTCTTTCCCAGAACAACTTATGCCATAAAATATGACTGTTGTAGCAGTACACAATTGATGGCAACATTGCATTAAAACATTGCAAAGCTTTCCCTCTCTATAGCCTAACTGGTGCACCACAGAAAGCATTTTGCTCTGTAATCACTGCCGTATGGTACTAATGAGCTTGTTAGGATTTGTGTGCTTTACTGCACAGTTTGCATACTTTGTGTACTTGGGATACTTCAATGTTTTCTGGCTGTGCCAGTGGTATTTGCATTCTGATTGCTTAACAAAACAATGCTGCACATTTAAGGAAGGTCGTAATGCAAATACAATGCATGGCAACAATAATAATATCCTGCGTGCCTCCAAATCCCAATGCATGCCATGTCATGCATTCAGATGCGAATGAACGGGACAATGTGAAGCTACAGGCATCAGTTTATACATAAATTCTGTATATGTGTGTTTACCAACATTTTTTAAACAGCTCAAGGAGTTAAGGGAAGAAGGTTTTGTCTGTAAGAAAAAAGGGATTGTGGTTAACACACTGGATTGAGACTTGGTCCACATGGGTTCGACTCAGGGACTTTGCTGGATTTCCTATGGGACCCTGGCCAGTGATTTGGCCCTTGAATCCCAAAGCCATTTAGTGACGTATCCCACTGATTTCCTTGAGAGACAGGCATCTCTTAGGATCTGGCCCTGTGACTCCTCAGAAGGATAACGATACTTTCACATTTCACAAACGTGCTATGAAGAGAGCTTTGCCCTTAAAGATTACCAGGCACTCAGGAAATGGACCCTTAAGTCAACTCTCACAAAATAGTCAAGTGAAGGGCCACTTCCCAGACTAGCAAGTTATCTTTTCACTAGGACACAAGCTCTCCATATACATGGCTGCCAACTTTTAAACCCAATGGACTGCATATCACATGGGACAGCCCTAATCACGAATGATGTATTTCCTTTCTAAGCTGGTGGAGCCAGATGGGCAGCCTCTGGCCAGCAAGATGCTCTTCTGCCTGCCATGTTCTTCTCCTCCTCTGCCTTTTCCCTGTCACTGTGCAACACCTCACTTCTTCCCAGTGGCCACATCTCCCTAGTGTGGGGAAGAAAAAAAAAAGACATCAGAGACAGAGTCCCTCTCTCTCTACCTTTGATGATCCTCATTAAAACCTCCAGGCAGCAACCTGAAGAGTGGAAAACACAGATTTCCCAAGGCCAAGATGGGTATGAACAAATGTGACAACTTGCATTCCTTGCTTGGGAGTCTTGATTTTAAACTATGGGGGATGTAAACTACAGCAGGACTGGGAAAGGGTTACACAGTTTAATCACATCAGGGATGCATCACATGGGGCGGCTGAGAGCACTAGAGGTGTTTATGCCAGATGTAAACCCAGCACTCACACCTGTGTACTTTGGCCAGTGTACTGGCAGGCAGGAAGAGTTGCAGGAAGACTTAGCTGTCCCACAACAACTAGGTGTTAGGAAATGGTCTCTACCAAAAATCAATACTGCTGAAATCCAGACTCCAAGTCTGGGCTACTGACTGACTCTTAGCCAGTCATGCAGCACCCCTAACATGTGAGGGGTCCTGGTTTCTTGTGGGAAATTCAGTATGTCCTGCAGGTCTCCTGACTTTTTGGTTCACAATCACTGTCCACAGCCATGGGTCCCAGCTATGCAGTGTCAGCCTGGCTGGCAGAACTGGATGCCGCACACTGCTCCCTGTTAGATGGAGCTTGGTAAATGGATTAAGTGACCTCAGTAAGGTATCAGTTCAGTAGTTGTGAGTTAACTCAATGAAGGGCTTTATTTTATAAATAGTCTGTACCGTTTTAAATAAACAAACATTTGTAACTCTGTCAGTCAGTCTGTTTCTGCAGGTAGTAATCAGTTCAATGAGTTGCAGAAATATTTTTGCAGTAAAATCCACTAATGCTTTTATTCTGCAGTCCAGTGTGACAAGACAATGTGCATGGTCAGCAACAACTCTTTACAACGGTTAATCCATCATATGCCGTTGATATTCTGTTTATTACTGACTATTTATAGTAACTTCTTTGTCCTTGATAGGGCATACTCCATTTTAGCAAATAGATGCACATGTGATTTTTTTTGATAGATCTGGTGGAAAGTTTTCGTCTGAGATCATTTTTTCTGACAAGCCTGCATACTTGTTCAAAGTAGAGATACAAATCCCCATTCCATCTGAACAAACAGCAATACAACCTGAGTGCTGGAAATCTGAGAGGGAATTAGGGTTTCATCAGTCATCAAAAATTTTGAAGAACTGGAAAATCTTTCCCTGTTTTACCCCACTATGTCCTAGAATGTGCTTAACTGGACCACATTTACAAAAAAGAAAAAAAATCGCTGATGGACAGCAGTTTTGTTGCAGAGGTAGGCACAAGTATATATGATGACCAGAAAGAATCAAATGACAAGGCTGGGCTGTTTTCAGTTTCAGGAACACAAAGCTGACTTAATCTGCTATGTCTCAGATTTCAGTTGACTTGGATCACTGGAAAAGCATTGCATAGCTCTGTATTACTTAGAAGTATGGTGAAGAGGAAATTGTGCTCTTCTCTGTACTTTTGAAGACAAACAAAAAGAACTGGGTCAATGCCTTAATTGCAGGAGTGCTTGTATTATTTTGCTTATCCCTTTTCTCGCGCAGTGGGCATTTTATAAAGTTGCATTCCGTTATTAAGTAATTTGAACTGAAATCAAATAGCAAGGTAAAGGAAAGATAAGATTTTCTGTCAGTCCAAAATGTTTCTTTCATACCAATTAATCTGATCCTAGACAAATATTTCTGTAATATCAGAGCAATTAGACTCAATAAACTATTTTCATTATTTTCTTTTTAGGTCAGCTGTTCTTTAGATCAATTTCTAATAAACAGCAAGCAGAGAAAATAATTTTCTACCTCATTTGGAACTAAGAGATGTCTAAGGGCTTCAGTGAGCTGCTAGGCTATGCATGCTCACTACCCCAGGAAGACATCCGAAGAGTCTCTGCTGGCCAGAGTCTTTCTCACTCTCCAGTTGCTGTCCTCCAGCTCCTTGTGTTTCCCTTTAGGATTTTATACCTTTCTATTTTTGTCCTTATGCCTCTGCTACAGACTTCCTCACAGTTCTTTCTTGCAACAATGAATTTCCTCAGCCATCTGAGCCAAGTTTTGCAGCCAGGCATTGGGCCATTCAGGTGAACTACTGCGAGGTGGGTACACTACAGTTGAACACACAAGATGCTGCTGGATGCAGAGGAAATTTGATCATTTTTTCACCTTTCTTCTTCCTCTATCTCCCCACTCTGTCACTACACTGCCCTGACCCACTGTCCTCCCTAGGCCCACTCGTCCCCTTCCGCCTACCTCAGCTCCCCCAGAAAGAAGTTCTTGGCAGGGTCCTGCATTATGCTGGGGAGAGATGTGCCAGCAGCAGACCGAGAAGGAAGTAAGCATGCCGGCCATCTCCCATCTCTTCTCTTCCCCACCACAGGTGGGTGGCACTGGGGAGCCATTTAGACAGCACCATCCCAGCTCTGGTGAAAAGGATGGAGTGGACAGGAGTGGAAAAAAAGCCAGAAGTTCAGGGAGTCTGGGCAGTACCAAGCATGGCTAGGCTGGGCACCCAGATACCAGATCATTTGGTATTGTGCAGTATTATAGGCATTTACGGCAGAAATCCTACAATGGTAACAATACCTCACTCACTGTACATTCTTACAGCTGCATCCTCATTACATGTAAATCAGTGTATTCTGGAAACTGTGGTGAAGCCATACCATCTACACTGTCTCTCAATTCAGCTCGTCATTTTAAAGTAAAAGGGAGCGCTGAGCATGTAGGCTGATCTCCAAGTGGTGCAGAATACACAATTCCATCCACAGGCTCCTGCAGTAAGGAGAATTACTTTTCCCTCCAAGTCCAAGAATGATACTGAACACCATTTCTAGGGCTCAGGATGGGAAACTAGTGCAAAAAAGACCAGATTTTACTCTGAGTTACACTGCAGTAAATTTGGAGTAGGGTCATTGACAAATATCAGTGGGTGGATCTTAGGAATACCTGACATGTCTGGCCAACAGCAGGATTTAGGTTTAGGGACAGAAAAAAGGACAGTTTTCAACTTTCTGTGGAATGTAAAATATCTGTGACTTGTCTAACAAAGAATAGTTTGTGTTAGCAAAATTGCTTTCACATTTTTAATGAAAAAACTTGAAAGCAGATTCCTTCTGGTTCAGACAAACATTAATCAGTAAAAGCAGGTACTTGCAAATAAATTAACTGATGCCATAGCCTTGTCTACACCTTTTTCTCTTCACAAGCAGAGAAATCACAATATACCTCAGGGAAAATGGTCTTATTTGGTGTTAGAATCTAAAGAGGTCCTTGGGAATAAATAAATACAAATCAGAAGTAAAATAAAATGCTTGACTCTAATGAAAAGAGGGACACTGTTTGATTGGTTTGTGATTCTTAGCATCTACAAAATTGAGGTTACTATTGTGAAGGGGATCAGTCAGTTTCTAATCTATTTCTTTAGTGCAGTACTACCAATTCATCAGAAATTTATAGGGAAAAGTCCCAGAGCTTGAGGCTTGGGCAGAATTCATTATTCAGTACCCAGCTTTCTCTTCATGAGATGCATATTTAGTGCAACAGCTATATTTTTATCCACCAAAGAACTCTACTTGGATCCAAAAGCTTTTCCTTGCTAAAGCTCTGAAAGCTCTTTTAGAGGTGTCTACTTTATAGCAAGTCCATATATATCCTTAAGGGAATCATGAAGTATGTCCTTATTTACTTTTAAAGCTATTTTTGTGAACTATCAATGCAATGCAAAGATTTACAAGCATAGCAGGTAAAGTCTGCTTACTGATCTCATAAATCACGTCTGTAAAATCCCTTCCTTTGTACATGTTTAATGTACAAAGAACATATATTTAGTCGGAGAAAAAATTAATTATTTAACCTGATGATTTTTGTTGTCTTGGTGAATGCCAGCCTTGTCTTCTTCTTGTAGTTTTCATTTTCTTCTTCACATGAATCTTAAAAATAATGCACCATATGCACACCTTCTCTGTACAGCATGTAGGGCAGCAAACACACACTGCTCCTAGCAGTGAGGGCTCAGAGACTGGCCATTTCGTGCTGGGCTACCTCTGGCTGCGTAGTTGCAGGTAGTTCGTCTATGGAAACAATAAAATACTACATTATATGGTTGGAGAAAGTGGATCCGAGAAAGAAGGGAGACTGAGAACACATTTTCATTACAGTATTCTGTCTGTCTGCTGCAGTAGTTTGTATTAGGTGTGAATGGGGATGAAAGGATTTCATTGAATGCTCCTTTGCTGGTATTGTCTCTCTCCACTAATAGAGGGCATAAAGATTTCAGTTTTACTTAAGAAAGGAATTATGATCATTGGCTAATAAGTCAGTCATGCTTCTGGAATGATGAGAGGGTAAGAGGCAAGAGAGGATTTTGGAGAGACAATAAAATACCCCTCATAAATGTCCCATTTAGGGTTTTAGTCTGTATTCCCTTTAGGACTTAAGGCTCCATGTAGCTAACTCACAGTCTTTGCCTTTCCATCATCACCATGCAAATGGAAGAATGGATCTGAAGCTTTACTGTACAACCAGAGTCCTTGTTGCTCTTCATGTATGTGCTTATTTTTTGTAGAAAAAATGCAGTTCTTTTTAAACTATTTTAACAATGAGCGTAATAAAAAAATAGTTTTCCATATGCATTTCCACTGAATTAAGAAAGAAGAATGACAGAATCGCATTACAGAGTCATAGAAATGTTGTTCAGAAGGGTCATCAGAGGAGCACGTTGTCCAGCCTCCTCCTCAAAGCGTTACTATCCTCAGCACTGGGTTATGTCAGCCATGGGTTTATATAGTCAGGTCTTGAAAACTTCCAAGTGTGTCCACATTATCCATGGGCAACCTGTTCCAGTGCTGCACCATGCTCCTGGTGAAGTTTCTCCTGATGTCCAACCTGAACCTCCCAATCCACGATTCATGGCTACTGCCTCTTCTTGTGCCATCTGCCACAGCTGAGGAGAGTTTGGCTCTGCATTTTTGTATCTGTCCTTCAGAAAGCTGCAGGCTGCTATTAGGTTGCTCCTTAATCTTCTCTTTGTCAGACTATGCTGCCTCCACCTCTCTTCACGGGACATGTGCTGTAGGCCTGTGAATACATCTTCTGTCTTCTAACGTCAAGATAACTCTCAACATTTTGTTGAGAACATTTTGTAATTGGCAAAACTGCCAATAACTTGACTAAAGTAAACATCTGAGATGAGACATAAGGATTTAACATCAGGACCTGTACAGTATACTGAAATATCTGAAGAGGTCTAATTTAATGAGTCTAGCCTTACCACATTTTAGTGAACACGTAAAATTAGATTGTCTGCTTTTTTATGGGACATGGTCATACAACACAGAAGCAAGAAAGAAACCATGGCATATATAGAAAATGTTCAGATCAACACAAAAAGCAAGCCTCTGTCCCAGGAGGGCATTATGAGAAGACTTCAGTTTTATCAGCTTGTAGATAGCAACATGGAAGCCGCTGGGAACATTATAGCAATTCTACAACTGCTTAATTTAGCAGACAATAAATGAAGTGTTATTTGGTTCCCCAAAGGGGAAAAACTTAAAATGGAGCTTGCTCCAAAGTATGCTGTTTCTGTAAGTTCACAGCAGGACAATCAGAGACCACTTAAAACCACAAAGTTGTGGAAAACCTCAGTGCTTCTAAAGCACATATGACTCGCTGAGGCCTTATTATACTGAAGGTAATGTAAAACTGTAAACAGCATATGCGAAACTTCTGTATTGCACAACAAATTCTGTGTTGTGTATTGTCTTTGTGTTTCAGAAAATGGCTGTAAAAAGTTCAGCTGTAATCAACACGGTATAAAATTCCTGCAGATTCCAAAAAATAATGAACCCAACCCAAAAGTTGCCTGTATTCAAGGCAAGGCATCTGGGGTCTTTCACATTACAACTGGAACTTTAACACATACAAAAACCAGACACGTGCTTGAGTTTTGACAATGAAGCTTGCACGTTCAAAACTTATATAGTCCAAATTTTCATATAACCCTGGTGAGGCTATCTTAGCAACTCTAGTGATAAACAGAAGACTGGTAAGCATTAATTCTGATCCAGTAAGTATATAAGTATTTTGTACAAAATGTATTGGAAGAGATCAAGAGACTTCCACATGATATAATTTCTTATTATGCTGTGGGAGATGTGGGTCTAATTCAGGTAAGGAACAGAACTGCCCCTGAGTCTCCCCCTCCCCATAACCATTACAGGATTGAGTAAATATGTGGCATTACTACTTCAATGCTAATACTCTGAGCACCGGTAAGTAACAAGCGGTTGTGGCAGCTAACAACCATACTGAATACTGAATTCGGCTTAGCATACAGGACTGAATGTTTCTCAGCATTTAGGAATGGCTTGTTTAGCTTGCTGGCCTTCATAAGCCTGTTTATTGTGAGCTTAGATGCCTAGCTCTGAATATGGATTCTGCTAAAAGTTAAATACCACAGCTATTAGGATTAGTCCACCCCCTTCATGTATTCCCTCACCAGCTTTAGGGAAAACACCTCATGTACCCCCACTTACCACAGAAAAAAGTCAGACACACACATGATCAGAGCAATAATGGATTTATTTTCCTTCTCCAAGTGGGATCAACTGAAGGCTGCCCAACAGGTATCCCTAAACAGCTAGTTAAATGATACACTTCTGCTTATATTCCCTTTTTCTCCTTTTTTTGCTTCCCAAGTTCTTCCCTTTACAACCTTCATCCATTCCAAAATAAACAATCTGTCCCTATTTACTCTTTCCTGTTGTCCCTAATTTTGGTACTTTATACCTTTTCAGTATTTGTGATATGGCTGCACTGATAATTTCTACCTCCATCAGCAATTCCTTTATGTTAGTGACCCCCTTTTGTTATCAATAATATTTCTCATTTCTGCTACTTCTTATAGTGCTATCTTGTTAGTGTAGCCACAAGTCAGGATTAGATGTCTGCATATATGTTACCCCCTTTTTGCTCTCTGTAGTATCTCATAAATTCTCATGTTATTTTGTTAGTGTCGCTGCATGCCAGGGCTGGCCACTCTAATAAGAGTGCTAGGCTTGTCTGTGTTGTGAATCTAGTACATTTTACATACATTCTTTACTGCAGTGGAAGATTAATTCCTGTTACACAAGCAGTACTCTGGGAGTGCTCAGTTATTATCTCTTGTTGTTGGTTAGCACACCAGGAATATTGCCTCCATCGTACTAATTTTTAGACATGAGATGTTGTTGCACACACCTTCAGAAATTTTCTGACGGAGACAGGAAGATTATATCATCCCAAGCTGCCAGCTTCATTGAAATGAAGTTAAAGTTACTTTAAGCTGATTTTCCATATAGAGGCAGACTATTAATTCATATACAGCAGAAGATCATATTCAAAGGCCCATTGACTTTGCTTCTAAATCTCTTCCGGATTTGCCCAGATTGACAAAAAAGCTCTTAGGTTAGTCTGGGGAGTTAAAAAAAATTAACTGAGACCTGTATTTGGCTGCAAATAATCAGTTTCTTATTTCTTTTTTTTGTGATTTTAATAATAATAGAAAAAGATTAGCAGCTGTCTCTGTCATCATTGAACTGTCTGTGCTTGGAAAATACTGCTGCTGGCTTTGGCTCCTCATAATTGACTGTATGCTTGCATTCATTCAAGCCTTGGGGCTCTCTCACCCTAAAACGTCTCCCCTGAATGCTGGAATGCCCTTCAGAAATCAGTCCCGATGCCTAGCTCCATGATGAGGACTCCACCTAAATTACATGGATCACTGGTATAATATATATTTCTCTATCATACATATACATACATTTTTCTGTAGCAGATGACTAATGTAAACGGCTTGAATTATTCCATATGAATTCAGCTAATTCAGCCCAGATGGTGAATTCTTAAGACTCTTGTCTTCAAGAACAGAGAGCTTCTGAACAGATTGTACATGACAATGGAAATCAATTCATGGTCAAAGAGTTTCTATTATTTGTCAAAAGAAATTATATCAAACATGTCACCTCAGCTTTTTACTGTCCTGCCACAAACGAGCTGAAAGATCTACCCAGATATTTCAAGAAGGTCTACCAGTGGTAAAGCCCTCCTGGAGATAGCTTGTACTACCTTGTGGTTTGAGCTGTCTCTTTTCTGTAGAAAAGCAGTAGATAGTTAGACAAATTATGTCTTAGAAGTGTTTTTATAGAACATAATTTAAGGGTTTTAACATCTGATTAGCAGAGTGAGCAGCGATGTGTTCTACTAGCTGAACAACTGCAGGAACTGAGTATTGTCATTTACTGGTCCACTCTCTTGTATAATTTTGTCATGGAGAAGGTACATAAAATATGTGGTTATGTTATTTGGATACTTTCTTTTTTGTAAAACAAAAAATTCTGTGTTTCCATTCTTTGTACAGTATATCAAGTACGCTAAGATATGTATTGCTGTTCTAAGTAACATTGGTTGATGAATCTGCAGCAAATATGTTTTGTGAAAAATTTATTAGGGTTTTTTTTTGCTCATGATTGAGCTTCTAAATTGTTCACTCTGACCCCTAATATATGTGACTTCAAAGTGACAATTCATATGCTTAAATTTTAACATACTTCTGCTGAACTGCAGTTTTCTGTGACTACATTATTCATGAGAAGTGTAAAAATCATAAGAATAACATCATGAATGAATGAGTGAATGAGCAAATGAATGAATGGTACTGTTCCAGTAAACTAAAAATATACAGTGCTTCTCATTATGTCTACGTGCCCTTTCGAAGGAGAGCTACTTTTATGGATAAAAATTTAAGCACAGACTTAACCAAACTGAATAAAGCGGTTGGGGAGGGGGACAGAATTGTGAATGCTCTTTTGTTGTATTTGATTGGCTCCAACAGAAAAATCTGGTGATATTTTATAGATTACATGATAGATCTCTTGACTAAAACAAATGTAAGATGAATTTTCCTCTGGAGATGAACCTATGACCAAAGATCTTCAATAGCAGAAGAGGAGCCTGAATGCTCTGATGAACTAGGTCTGCTTGTTTTGAGGCAAGTCTAGCAGATTTACATTTATTCCTCAGGATCTGTGAAACTGGGGCCACTGAAACCAGCCAAATTGTCTGAGACCCGCTGAACTATCAAAAAACGATAGTAAAAAAACCCAATATCTTTTAATCTTGAATTTTCAAGCTCTGTATTCAGTATTTATTAGTAAAAATATCAATTAGAAAATTTATAATTAAAATAGTCATTTAAACCAGCAATTGTTACCATTGTCTATATGACTGGACATTAGCTGAACCTGTCTGGACATTAGTTGCTGAACCATAATATTTAATGGGGAACAGAAGGGAAAGGAAAGGAAGGGAAGGAAAAGGAAGGGAAGGGAAGGGAAGGGAAGGGAAGGGAAGAGGGAAGAGAAGGGAAGGGAAGGGAAGGGAAGGGAAGGGAAGGGAAGGGAAGAGGGAAGGGAAGGGAAGGGAAAGGAAGGGAAGGGAAGAGGGAAGGGAAGGGAAGGGAAGAGGGAAGGGAAGGGAAGGGAAGGGAAGGGAAGAGGGAAGGGAAGGGAAGGGAAAGGAAGGGAAGGGAAGGGAAGGGAAGGGAAGGGAAGGGATTCCACTGATTGACTAGAGGGAGAATGGATGTATCATATACTGTTCTAAGAGCTTATCTGAAATTGTCATGCAGTGTATTTTAACATTAATTAACTGTATAAATGCAGTTCAGTAAATGGTGTATGCATAAAAGTAGAGTTCTACTGATTATAAGTTACGAATTGAAGTACCTGCATTTATGATGATTCCAATATTATATATTGCATCACTTATAGTAAAAATGGAAAAGAACCATCTAACCCGGAGACATCAAACTAATTAAAAGTAAATAAAACCACAGTTATGTATGATTTAATTCTTTCAGGCGCTCAAAAGCTCCATCCAACTGTAGCACTATACCGTCACTAAAAGAAGATACATAAGAGAGGCATAAGTCATGACGCACTCCTCTGCAAAGACCTCTTCATGCTGGCACTTCCTGCAATAGGAGGGCACGGGATAACGAGCTTGCTCAATCTCACTATGGTACTCTAACAACCAGATTAATTTCCATGGGGATGGTTTTACATCTCATCACTTTTTATCAAGGGATATGTACACCTACAGTATTTTTGGAAAGTTCATCCAACAAGATCCAGGCCTTGGTTAGCAAAAAGAAGTAAGTTCAGAAGAAGGAAGAATGAAGTGGGTATCTCAGGCTGTATCTGCACCGTGGGATACGGGAACCCTGCCCAGCCCTTGCGCTGTGAGGGATGACCTCCAGGCTTTCTGACTCCATGCTAGGATGAGACCTGAGCATGTATCCCCCCGCATTTGCACACCTTGATTTCTGCAGCGGCTGGCCAGGAGGGAGCTGCCATGTGCCCTGCGGGGTACCTGACCCCAACCATCAGGGATCTCAATGGCACATCAGGATCATCTGCCCTGAAGGCTGAAGAATGTTTCCCTCCTATTTGTGCGCTCCCTTCCAGCAAGGTTTTTAAGTGTATGAATGCATTCCTCCCTATTCTGAAAAGCCTATGAACATCAAATAGCTGTGGATTGCTGAACTAGTTTTCTGTATAAACATCCCCCATCCTTTTGTCAGCTGGGACAATGTAGCATTCCCCCAAAGGGAAGGAAGATATTGTCCCATGCAGGGGGGAGGAACTAAGGAATGCTGTCTGGTTCATAGTGGAAAGTTTATAAGATGATTTTGATTGTTTTGATTATAAATTGTCAAAAGATTTGATTAAATGGCTTGGGTCTCTTTCTTTTCTTGATTTGTTTGCTTGTTTTTTAGTGGAAAATACATGTTAAATAATCACCTATTTCTGTAGATGAAAAACTTATCAACACTTCATTGTTTTAGGGAAAAGTTGAGAAAAAATCAAGCATGGTATTTAATAAAGGAAATTTAATAATTTAGAGAAGCAGTTAACGACCTGCTACGCCACCTGGACGTTCACAAGTCTGTGGGGCTGGATGGGATCCGCCCGAGGGTAGTGAGGGACCTGGTGGAGGAGCTTGCCGAGCCGCTCTCCATCATTTACCAGCAGTCCTGGTTAACAGGGGAGGTCCCGGACGACTGGAGGGTAGCCAGTGTGACGCCCATCTACAAGAAGGGCCGGAAGGAGGATCTGGGGAACTACAGGCCGGTCAGCCTGGCCTCGGTGCCAGGGAAGATTATGGAGCGGTTCGTTTTGAGGGCGCTCACGAGCCATGTCCGGGACAACCAGGGGATCAGGCCCAGCCAGCACGGGTTCATGGAAGGCAGGTCCTGCTTGACCAACCTGATCTCCTTCTATGACCAGGTGACCCGCCTAGTGGGTGAGGGAAAGGCTGTGGATGTGGTCTGCCTGGACTTCAGGAAAGCCTTTGACACTGTCTCCCACAGCATTCTCCTAGAGAAGCTGTCGGCTCACGGCCTAGACAGGTGCACTCTTCGCTGGGTAAAAACTGGCTGGACGGCCGAGCCCAGAGAGTTGTGGTGAACGGAGTTAAATCCAGTTGGCGGCTGGTCACGAGCGGTGTTCCCCAGGGCTCAGTTTTGGGGCCGGTCCTGTTCAATATCTTCATCAATGATCTGGATGAGGGGATCGAGTGCTCCCTCAGTAAGTTTGCAGACGACACCAAGCTGGGCGGGAGTGTTGATCTGCTCGAGGGTAGGAAGGCTCTGCAGAGGGACCTGGACAGGCTGGATCGATGGGCCGAGGCCAACTGTATGAGGTTCAATAAGGCCAAGTGCCGGGTCCTGCCCTTCGGCCACAACAACCCCAGGCAACGCTACAGGCTTGGGGAAGAGTGGCTGGAAAGCTGCCCGGAGGAAAAGGACCTGGGGGTGCTGTTTGACAGCCGGCTGAACATGAGCCGGCAGTGTGCCCAGGTGGCCAAGAAGGCCAACGGCATCCTGGCCTGTATCAGAAATAGTGTGGCCAGCAGGAGCAGGGAGGTGATCGTGCCCCTGTACTTGGCCCTGGTGAGGCCACACCTTGAATACTGTGTTCAGCTTTGGGCCCCTCACTACAAGAAGGACATGGAGGTGCTGGAGCGTGTCCAGAGAAGGGCAACGAAGCTGGTGAAGGGCCTGGAGCACAAGTCTTATGAGGAACGGCTGAGGGAACTGGGGTTGTTTAGCCTGGAGAAGAGGAGGCTGAGGGGAGACCTCATCGCGCTCTACAACTACCTGAAAGGAGGTTGTAGTGAGGTGGGTGTTGGTCTCTTCTGCCAAGTAACTAGCGATAGGACGAGAGGAAATGGCCTCAAGTTGTGCCAAGGGAGGTTTAGATTGGACATTAGGAAAAATTTCTTTACTGAAAGAGTGGTCAGGCCTTGGAACAGGCTGCCCAGGGAAGTGGTGGAGTCACCATCCCTGGAAGTATTTAAAAGACGTGTAGATGTGGCGCTTAGGGACATGGTTTAGTGGGCATGGTGGTGTTGGGTTGATGGTTGGACTCGATGATCTTAGAGGTCCTTTCCAACCTTAATGATTCTATGATTCTATGATTCTATTCAGTATAAAAATATAATATTTAATAATATTCTTTTAGAGAAAAACAAAACCAAACAATACTGATCACCTCTGCTGAGATGTGATTCTTGGTGAGAAGATGAAGTTCTTTTTTTATAAGCATATTTATACTGATAATATTTGAACATGACTCATTTCATAAAAGCAAACATTGAAATCAATTATTAAAACTCAGTCTCTCTCACCAAAACCCATGTCTGGAAAATGATAATCTACTGTAGGATAATTTTGCAGACAGTATATAATGTAAGGAATGTCATTCTTGTTACAATAACTCTTTGTAGAAGTATTTTAAAGACAGTTACTTCTGTCGGTAGTTACTCTGTCCCCTTTCACTACCAGGTAAAAGAGTCAGGTTCAGAAATATAAAAAATGGCATATGTACGTAATTATTCATCTTGAAGTTGCAACAGAAGTGGTATGTAGCAGCTAGTTTATACTCTTTTGTAGTGGAAATTGATGGAAAGTACATTTAATGTGGATAATTAGATTGATTTGCCATTTTAAATATCTTGACTGATTTTTTTTAATCTTTGGAGTAATTATATGAAATAAATGACAAGCTGACATAAAAAATAATGCTTAAGGCAGGACCAAATAAACAATTAAAAGCTAGTTCAAGGAGACAAAATTTGTTTACAAAACATAACTGTTTTTTTAGTTCAGAATTATTTTGCTATCTATTCTTTCCTCCAGTATAATCTGGGTATTGAATTCTGCTCTGCTTCTGTTGCTTTCACAATTGTTTTTTAATGCAAAGCCTATGAAGGCACACACTTATCTTGCAGGGGATTAACAAAAAATATAACAAAAGGCAAAAAGCAGTAATTTGTGTAGTCATTTCATTTTGCTCAATAGAGCAAAATGGAGTTACTCAAAGATCCTATATAATTTGTGGTGTGTATCCCAAGAATAGTATGTGTCACCATAACTACCTAATAGGTAATGCTCTGGTATTGTGATGTTGTAACTGTCAGCTTTTACATAACACTCGGTTTGTTCAGTGTGTTGCTCCAAGTCATGAATTATTGGTGCTAAAAAAATTAACAAATTAATTTTTGGATATTAGCAAAGCAGAACACATACCAAAATTGCTTTTTTCTCCCCTCCCCCCCCAGGAAATAGCATAGCAGGAACCAATCTAATACTTATGCAGAACAGCATCTATTTTTAGCAAAGCAGTTTTCACTAGATATAATTTGGGCATTCTGAATAGAGTAGGTGAACCATTGCAAATTCAACTCCTCTGGGTTAGGAAATAAAGCCTATAGTGTATGTGACTAAGGTGATTTTCTAACTTTAGGATATGATCTTGGTTTTGATCTGTTGTTGCAAGGTCACAAATTATAGGAGACTCCTGTATAAGCAAACAAACATGATATTCAGGTATGTACCCCATACAGCAAAAATACACATAGATAAACCGAGTGACCCAAATTCATGCAAATTCACATAACTTGTTTTCATTAGGATAGATTGGCCCCAAATATCTGTGCATGGAGGAGGCATCCCAGCAAAGCATAAATATTTTCATTGTGCATAGTGTGAGTGTTCTATGTATTCCACATCTGTTTCTTCCATTCCCAAATACAGTGTAAAAGAAATGACTTGTGTTTGTCCATTGTGGGTTCAGCCTATTAACTCTTATCTAGTTATTTGCCTGTATACGTAGATTTTTCATATGAAGCCTGTGAAAGTAGTATCTAAGCAACAGCCTGAACATTTCAGCTTTGTCCTGAGTACTCTATTCAGCATGTAGAATGGAGCATAAATATAGGCAAGTTGTAATGGCTATGGGGAGTTTAACCACTGTATTATCTTACTTTGTTTGTGCTAAGCAGCTGTAAGCAGTGTGTTATTTAAATGGTTACTATTTCCTGCTTGAAACAGCACTCTCACTGTTGTTACCACTAATGAAACTACCTCAGAGGTGCTCACCCAGAGAAATGTTAGGAGAAAGACGATACTAGAAGCAAAATCACATAGGAAAAAAAACCAATCAATGCTATACTCTGTTATAGTCTCTGCATATGGTTGCAGGCATATGTGGGATTTAACAGGATTTACTTTTCAGATATTCAAAGCAGGCTAATAAGTTTTGAGAGCTTATGATGTTATTTGAATTTTATTTTATTTATACATATATTTCAAGGACCTGCTGTATTTTTTCACCTGTAGGCCAGTGTGTTTCTTGGAAGGCTTCTCTAAGAATTCTTGTTAATTCATGCTCCTTGCCCACCAATACCCAAGACAGTGTCCTCAGGATCGTGAAGGATTTGGTTCTCTCAGCTAGAAGTTTTATGTATGAAACATGAGCTCTTTTGGTTGGCTATAGATCATGAGAAAGTTATTTGGCAGACCCACCCTGAATTTTTACCAATTGTGATAAAACATATAGGGAAAACTTTTTGAAAGATGACATGAAAAGAACTACTAACACTGATGTGTGAGGCTGAGTTTTCTGTTAACTGATTCAGTTGCCAATGTTTTTGAAGAGCAGAAAAAACCTGCAGTCTCAATCAGCAAGCAGCAAAACAACTCCCTGTATGTACATCTCATCTGTATTAGAAAAGTCATACTGATTGTATTGCAACTTTCATAGTGCTTCCACAATTTTTGCTGCAAAATGTGGGGACATCAGATGAGAAATATTTCTGGTTTAGAGAAGGACTGGAATATCATATTAAAAAACTGGCCTTAGGCTAAAGCAAAGCTGAAGTTTAACAATATTAAAAGTGAGGGCACGAACTTAGGGGCTTAAAGGAAGAATTTCTTTTATAAACAATGAGCTTTTCTGTTGGAAATGACAGAATAGTAGAAATACTTGCTTTTCTATTAAATAACTCATTGCATGTCACCAGATAAAGATAAGATGCCAATGTAATATTGCCATGAAAAAGAAATGGAGTATTTATCTACGAGAGGAATCTAAAAGACTTGGTTTGATGTGTTTGCCTGTAATAATGATCAACTAGAGCTGATGTCCTGGGAATTTTCACATAAAATTGGGACAAATTCCCAATCACTACACACCTCTGGGACATCGGTGATTCTTTGGACTCTGTGTTTTAGCCCTTATGGTACAAATACTTAGTTTCTACATATTCTGAGAAGTATTTTGTAGTTTTGTGGTGACAGAGCAGAAAAGATGTACATACACACTTCTGAATTGAATGTTTATAACACAGTTTTTTGCAAAATTTTCTGAGAGAAAAAGGAAGTTGTTTATGAATGACCAAAATTTTCATGGGCACAATGCCACCCTTGTGTGTGGGAGTACAAAAACCATATTTCAGCAAAGCAGAAAGAACTTAAGGTTAGTTAAAAGAAATAAGGCTTGGAAAATTACTCTTGAATATCTTGGCAAAGGTCCACATTTTTACTGTGCCTAATAATGTCTTTGTATATATTGACAAACTTGGATTACAGCTATACTCCCCTGTAGTAATTAATACTTTTATGGAAGAGGTCTGATTCAGAATGATTGCCCATCCTTGACTGTCCTGTACTTTTATTCCCAGATTAATAATGAAAACTTTGTTATCGTTTCAGATATCCAAAGGTAAGCAAATTACTAATAATTCTCATTTCATTTGAAATACAGATTGTTATTGGTTTTGTCCTTGTGCACTCTTTGAGTCCCTGTTATTATTTTCCATCTCTTCGAACAGGAAAAAAAAATGACTTAAAAGAAATGTATTAAAACTGATGATCATACTAGATAGCCAAAGACAGTGGCTATTGCGTTATGAGTACATCACTGCACTGATGCATAACGAAGGTTGATGCACCACAGCAAGAAAGTAGTAGTGAGAGGATGCCCCAATAATCTAGAAAAATACCGCTTAAGATACCTGGCTAAAAAGGAAAAAAGAAATTACTCAGGAAAAAAAAGTGTAGCAAAGAATTTATTTGGTACAGGGCAGGAAAATACCAAGGAATAAAAGGATGACAAGCTTTTCTTATCTTCTTGTCTTTCTGGCAGTTGTGTGCCAACATAACGCTATTTTAGGATTTTAAAAAAAAATATTTCCCCCTTTTTTTCACCAATAATTTCCATTTTAAGAATTTTTTTCTTTTTAGATTTTTGCTATTTTCCTTGCTAATTTTCTATTTGTTTCTTAGTGTCTTATTTATTCTCCTGTACTGTTGCCATATTTCTTTCCTTCTTTTCTATTTCATTATTTCCTCTTCTGTCTCTCTTCTCAGTCTCTTTCCCTTACTCCAACTTTTTTTTTTTTTTGGCTGGCCTCCATAGAAAATACTGCAGTATCTTTTTTCATACTATTCTTGCCAGTGAAACACTATCCTTGACAAAGAGAAAAAATAAGCTGCTGCTCTGGAGGTGGCTAGAAAACTGGCATAATACCAGTGAACATAATCCAAGCCTGGCACAGGACAGACTAGACGACCTAAAAACTTTTCCTTATATCGAACTTCAAGGCTTTTGTGGAAGTAGTAAGGGAAAGGGACAGATTCCAAAACACTAAAATCTGTCATGATGTTTTAATTGTGAAGGGCTTAAGGGACTCTGGAGATACTCTGTCCTAAAACACACATTTCACTTTCAGAGTTTATTTTGCATTTCATCTTGTTTTAAATTAAATAAAGTAAGATGCCTACTTTAACTACTTCAGCTCAACCCTTTACTTTTGCTAAGCAGATGAGAAGAGTTTCTGTGCCAGGGGCAGAGGCAGCCACTCTGAAGTAGGCTTTCCTCTGGAAAAGAGCAGTGTAAGTAAGTCCTGGATCAGCACTGTAGTGCACATGGGTAACGCCTTCTGGCAGTGCACCTGAGGTGGAGGAAGGGCAGAGTCAAAGATTGAGGCAGAGCCCAGAGAAGTTAATACCTTGGGGACTGTAGCACATCCATATATTTCCTTTCCTTCCTTGCTTGCCTGTTGTCAAGCTGAGCTGCATGTGCCAAGCACCGACTTCAAGACTGTAGAGGGGTCTGAGGGGTTTCTTCTTGCCTTGGTTCTGTGTTTCCATGATTTGTCTAGCCTTCACGAGAAAGTAACTATGTATGTTTGGGTACGTGTATTTAATGATTTCAATTCTTGTTTCCAATATTTTGAAACACACACTTCTGAAAGACTGCAGAGATATGCCATATTTAATAGAATACAAAATATCCTCTCTCATCCAAGGTCATACTGTGTCAATCCCTCGGGAGACATCAAGTTAATTTATTAGTACAGGAGCCAGATAAATACATGAAGGAAGCCACCACTGACACTGGCACATTGAACAGTCTTATGAAAGTTCAACAAACCTTCAGACACAGTAATCTGACATCTTATTTTTCTTCCTTCTTGGTCAGCTACCCATCTATATGTAATTGAAGTATAAAACAACCATTTGATTAAGAACTTTTATTAATAGAAATCCAAGACTAGAAACTGTGCAAAAGTAAAACTAACAGCACTTGAAAAAGTCCCAGATTTGGAGCTAGTTTGCATTGCCATTTCTAACACACAGGACTGAGCCTTTTATTTTCATATCTTGCTGTAAGTCTTTGCCAGCCTGCTTATATTCCCCAAATAGCTTCTGCTTCACTACATTTCCATCTGTACAGAAAGGGCATGGACATAAACACTGATAAACAGTCGATGAAATCTTCCCTACCTCCCAGCTAAGGCAGGATACTGGCAGGCCATATTTTTCTTTTCAGAAAGTATTATGCTAGGGATTGAGTCTTTTATTGTGATTTAAGAGGGATTTTTACCAGGAAGCTGGCAGCACCAAGTGTTTTTTGCTAGATGTTGCGCTGCTCTATGATATATAGGTGTGTGTCTTTTGGCTGCCGTAACAACCTTCCTCAACACTAACAAAGTACCATTAACTATATCTTCACCATTTAATCTCTGCAGTAGGTTAAAGCAGATTTTTGTCTTGCATTTTTAGTCTGAGTCTTCCTCTGATTAAGAACAAGATGGAAGATGATTGTCATATGTATGCCTGCATAAAAAAGGAGGGCCCAATTGCACCAGGAAGATATCATCTGGCTGTGAGTACAAAACGGATTTTCATGGGGATGTTATTTCCCATGTCAAATAAGTAAAAAACACTTGGAAGGTTGGGGTTTGTTGGAATCCTGACTTCTTTTTGCCTATACCATTACTATACTGGTAACAACTGGTAGAAATTTATCTGAGCCTGTTGAACAATTAACACTTATCCCCCCATCCATCTACAGCAGAAATCAAGCTCCTAAATTAGCAGAAATTTAGGGCAACACAGGTATAAGGTGTGGTTAGGGAATTATAACTCCAGGTAATAACAATTTGATACAGAGATTTAGAAATAGTAGAAATAGATAAGTCACTAAAAAAAACACTTTGTATTTGTAGTTCTGTTTTCTACAGGAGGAAATTTTCAATATGAGATCATTCCAATGAGGTAGAGGTGTATCACATATTCATAATCAAGCTGAATTCCAAATTCCAAGCAATAAGAATAATAAGGAAATAAGGATAGGTCCGTACTATATATTGAAATAAATACCATATTGTATTTAGGAAGTGTTAGTGCAAACCAACACACACATCTGTTGGTGAAAAAAGGGTACATGTATGTCCTAGGAAATCACAGTTAGATTGCTTAGAACAGAAAAATGTTTTTCTATAACTAAATTAATATCACCATAACTAAGCTCACATAATTCTCATTAATATCAATAGGAAGCTGATGCCTAGAAAGAAGATAATAGAACGCTTACGCACTTAGAAGAAGCAGATTTGCAGCTGATCAATTAATAAAAATGATTAAGCTTGCTTTTATCCTCTGATCCTACACAGCACACTTGCAAATGCTTATACAGTCTGTGCCTTCCATTCTCATAAGTCAGCATCTATTCCTGAGTCCTGAACCCTCTTGTAACATACCCTAATGGTAGAAAAATAGGAAGAAGGGCAAATAATGTTCTTCTCCATTTAACTGTTTCCCTTTCATTTCCAGGCTGTTCATCAGAGCTGCTCGAGTCTGCAAGTGCTTCCCCACACGTTCTTCAGATTCGTCTTCAGACCAGCCCTCAAAGAGTCCCCATGACGAGCGGTGGAGGCAGCTGCAGGAACGCACGCCAGAACGTGCTGGGGGTGTCTGCAAGAACGGGAAGACGGGGCAAAACTGCACTTAATACAGTGTTTGAGAAAATTATTTTCTTAGTAACTGTAATGAAGGAAAATCACATTGGGGAGCAGACCACAAGAAAGAATTGTATCCTTTAATGACAGATGCATGAATTTGAAACATATCTGGACTTCAACTCTGATTTTGAATGAAAATGAAATTGTAAGTGATTGGAGAGGCTAAGAGTGATAGTTATGGTGAAGGTTTTAAATTGTCTGAAAGATAGATGCCTGAACTGTTGCTGTTTTTTGCTATGACCTTATGATGGAACATGAAGGAAAAGACCATAAGCACTTGAGACATATTATCTTAGTGCCGTCCATTTTTCAAAACCATGGTGACTATAAATCCCCATATCAAAAATCAGTGTGGATCAACCTATTCTTTGGATGTGATTTGTAGTTACTGGGGGTATCCGAATCTCATTTAAACAGACCTCTGGCATGCAAACATTGCCTTAGTTTGTCTGAACGTGATGTCCTTCTGCAGCTGCACAAGAGCAGAGTGCATGAAAAGCACGTTACAACATGTCACGCAGAGGTTTGACGGTGTGGACAACAGCACTTCGTGAAGTCCTACAAGACTTCTGTCGCATACCGGTGAATCTTCAGACTGTTGAAGCCAAACAACTCGGGAGCGATCAAAATCCTTCAAGGGATAAAGAAAGTAGAAATCTCCCCACCCCCTCCATGAAATTTTGCATGCCTCACTGTTTGGTGAAATGCCAGACAAAGTAATCCCAAAGTAAGAGCATTAAAAGGTTTCTGTGAAGGTTTTTGGCTTCTCAGACTTCCTGCGCATATGCCATGAAGCAGCAGCCCGCTTCAGCTAAGAAAAGAGCAATTTCTTAATTTCTTCTGGGACAATTGTCTGTCCTTTCTTAGTTCCTCCTGCTATGCAAAAGGAGGTGGGGAGAGAGAGGAAAGATTTGCCCTTCTTACAAACATTTCCTCCAATTCTTGAAGCAAAGAAAAATAGCATTTTTACCTCTTGCTCCTATAGAAGGTCTCCTGACACTCCCATAGAAAAGTGGGAGGTCCCTGAAACTTAAAGAAGACGGGCAGATAGTAAAGGGGGGCTGACAGGAGACAAAGGTGCAGAACGGGAGAACAGGTAAGGCAGGAACCAGAGAAAATGCAGAAAGGATCTTCTTGCGCATTATATCGTGCATCCTCCTGTTGGTTACCATCTCTCACCATTCATTTATCGCTTGCTAATTGATTATTTACTTTACTGATATACTAAGGATGCATGCTCATTGGACAAAACATATTCAGTTCATATTATTATCTCTAAGTGCCATATCTGGGCTTTAATTGGTTTGCCCATTCTCTTTTGTACAGTACAACATATGTACAGTAATTAAACTTTTTAATATTTAAGTGTTTATGGCACTCTGTATCCTACACTAGGAAAAATGAAAAGAAAGATAAGAAGAAATGGACAGAAAGAGGAAAGATAAAACGGAGTGATTTAATCAGCAAGCCTGCAAGACAAATTCCATCCAAAATACAGATTTAATTGCCAGATAGAAAGCCCCATGGCAAAATCTTATGATGAAATATACCTGATTGATATAATATTCATGATTCTGTAGAGGAAAGCGGCTGACAGAGTCTGGCCATTTCTGGTAGATGAATAAAGAAATGTAGTTATTGATGCACAAAAAGCAAAGGAAACCTTTTGCAGACTTCTGGAGTAGGGGTCCTCCTATTGGAACAACTGATCCATGTTTGTTGGCATCTCACTAGACACTAATTAAATTGGGTTTTTATTTTTTATAAAATCTTTTTCCTGTACTATCTTAAAATCTCTCAAAATGCAGGACATTGTGCTGCAATTAGAAGAATATCTAAATATAGTGAATACAATTTTGCTTCCTAGTTTATCATTAACATTTATTTTTATAACAAGAATAAGGAAGATGGACCCATATGTAGTACTTTTCTATCTAATTTTTCTAGATCTTCATTTAATGAGATCTGCTAAATAAGTTGGACTGAAAAGGGCTATTTTTCTGCTTAAGTGTTAAACTTCCACTTTTAAGAAGAGACTGTGGATTGGCTTGGTGTGGCTTTTCTTTTTTTTTTTCCAAATGGCTTTGTAAAAGGAGATCAGGCAAACTGGGTCAGTTAGGATTTTGAAGTTAAATACCCCTGGAAGTACATTACTTTAGTTTCATTTAATAGCTCTTTGGATTTATATTACTGTATAAAATATCCCACTGCTTAGTGATATGATGTTGTTTTAGATGCCTTATGTTGATAGCATTCCGGACCATACCTAAATTAATCCTGACCCTGCATTTGTAGTTTTGAGAGCCAGTCTAGGTGTTTTTTGTAATTAGACCCTCCCAGGTAGCAGGAAGCTAGAGCTTTGGTTCCTTAGTTAGCAGCTGTGCTCCCAGCTGGGTGTGTTTATTACAAATGAAAAAGACTCCTCAAATTTCCATTCTCGGCATGACCATGCTTGGCTTCAGTCTCCATTTCTGGACGTCACTGAAGATAAACATTAAAGGCAGTCTGAATGCTGCCTCATAAAGATTTGGTTGACATAATGTACCGTAATGATATATTTCTAATCAGGCTATTTAGCGCTATCAAAGGATCTTTTAAAAAATGAATCATGACTTGTCATTTGAATATAAATGTAACCTAACTCAGACAACTCTCTGTATAACGAGCCTATGCAGTATAGCAACTGAATATGAAATGAAATATTTGCCTAAAGCATGCAGGTGATAACAAAACAATGGGGCATTGTTGACCCATGGTGAGAGTATTTCACTGCTCATTTGAAGAAAAAATGACTTGTATTTCAATTTCATTATAAAAACTGGAAAATGTGCTCTATGGCATTATTCACAACAGTGCACAGCATTTTATTGTCTCACACCCAATTTGGAAGGTTTAAGCGAGATTTAAGGAGTACATAGGCCCAATACTGGTTCTTAACTTGGGAAGATTTCATCATTAATAGCTATAGATCAGATATAAACCTCTATAAAAGCAAGACATGGAAAAACGGCATTTAAAAATAGTTTTCCCTAAAGTCTCCAGAGTACATTTTTGTAGAGCTGGAGGTTTTTGTTTCAGGTGATATTTTTATGTGTTCAAAAAATGATTCCTTTCCACTCTCCCTTCTATTTAATTCTCTAACAGGCAATCTTTCCCTCTGCACCTCCTAGCACTTTCACTGCTTTTTTGCATGATTCATTGAGCTTTTTGTCTCACATTTTTCATCCAAGTGTAACAAATCCCCTCAAGCCAGCATTGGTCTAGCAAAGGCTGAGGATGGGAAAGCAAGTTATTTAATATCAGGGTTGAAGTCTTTAGGTCATTGTTCTGCATTATAATAACTGTGAGTTTGTCTACTTAGATTTTTTTTTAAAAATCAGAGTTCTAGTTGAGATACAATCTAGATTTCTCAGGCAAAGTCCTATCAGGGTAAATGAGAGTTTTGCAGCCGATTTCAGGGAGGCTAGGTTTTCACTCAATTTCTTTGCTTTTCAAGTCTGTAAGAGATAAATCTCTGTTCTGCTGTCCTACTCTGTGGCATTCTCCTTTTCTGTCTCCACATGGTTATTCTTATAGATCAGTGGAACACAGAGATGCCTTCTTCCAAGGTGACTTCCATGCTATCGAAAGCAATCACTTTCTTCCCTAGAAATATGCCTCTCAATGACCAGGTAGTCTCAATCAACTATTTAGGAAGTATTATTACCCATCAGTATGAAAATGTATTTGATGCACTGCTCTATTAGGAATATATCTGGTCCACCGCATAATTTATTACCTCTCCTCCATAGTAGGCTCCTCTGGCCAGAGTCCATTCTGATCTATGTCCTGAGCCCATTACCATCGCTGAACTAATAGAGATAACATTAAGCATGACCATGAGAAAACCAAACTGGGAAGCTTTCAAGAAGACCAAAAGTATTTTGTCTCTACCTCATTCCAAATAGAAGAGTTTAAAGGTGTCGATCCTTTGGTCATGACACTGTTAAAATGTGGTGTTATGTGCTCCTAGGTAGGACACTCAACCACAGGTATTATGAATATGAATTTGGCACTATCAACAAATTTTCTTTTAATGCAGTAAAAATGCATGGGTGGCAGCCAGCCTCTCTACTTCATCTGAAGCCAGCCCCTATGATTAGCTATGTAGTAGAAATCTAATTATATGTCACAGCATAATGCATAAACGATGAATAAACTGGTTGAGACCATATTCCTTCCACACATACAAAGTTTGGCCACAATCATTCCTTGATTAACATTACTGAAAAAGGTGTGCTTTTTCTCCCAGAGATAAACATGATCCCATAGGCCAAATTCTCCTCTGATTTACATGCAATGCAGTCTCTCTAGGATAAATAATTAGAATATGCTCCTTTATCATATTGTGCCTTAGCACAATTCTCATTTTCTATCATGCATCTTAGAAATAAGTTATATTTCACTTTGGAAAGGTGAAGTTGCTCTTATGTGTGCCAGCAAAACCTGTCATCAGCTTGGCAGATAGGAATTAAACCAAGAAAAAGCGTGTAAGTATTCATGTAGGTCACAATCTGAAAAATTAATCCACAAAATTATACTGAAGGTTTTTTCTGCTTCCTTCTCCAACTCAGTTACAAAAGGTGTTTGCAGTAATTTGTTGCACAACACTAAAACACATGAGAACTAAAGTTAGTTTTAAGTTAACGTAGGCAACTGCACCATTTCAAACAGCCTCTGGACTACTCTGAATTATGCTACCCTTGAAGAGCTGCATACCATATCCTTGCAAGAACAGATGGGAGCAGTGAAGAATTGTCAATAGGTTCTTCCGCATAGAGTTGTTGCTACAGTACCTTTCATTACCCAAGTGGTGCAAACATCCCACAATAGAACTGAGGACCTTACTTGATAATTTTACATTATAAAAAGCTCTGAGATGATAAAAGTAGGCCACTTACACCTGTTGTGAGGAAGATAGATCTTATATTCAGCTAAGGTGGTGGTTTCAACTTTTTTTGATTAGCATCCCCTGCAAAGGGGCATGACCTACTACACAGTAAACTTCAACCTCATAGCATTAATTCTGCTTTTGGTGAACCCAAGAGCTGACAGAGCATAGGCTGCCAACCACAGGTCTAAGATGCATTTGCAACATACTCAAAGAATAAATAAATAAAGTATAAAAAAAGTCAGTTTGAAGATTTGAATGTTTTGCGGGTTTTAGGAATATGATCCTTCAATTCCCAATTTCCAGCAGATGGAAAAATGAGCTATACCTGTAATGTTTCATGATTTATAATATGAAGTGCACTTCATAAAACTGAAACCAGCATTCAGACAAGGTTTATTAGTCAAATCCAAAATTAGTTGGTCATGTTCTTAATTCCCTAGTACCTCAACCCACTGGATTTTAATTATTACTTCCTGAAACATGTTGGTTTGGTATTTAATAGGACACACCTCTGTTTCACCTCTATTTTTTCTTTTAATCTCAAGTTTATGCTTGACATCCTCCATACTTACTTCTCCATATTTGTGGGTTTTATCATTCTCAGCAGTATTTGTGCTAAAAGTATTTTGAAACTTATTATGTAGAAAATAGCGGCTGTGTTTTATCTCCACATATACACTACCAGCTTCATTTCTTCCACTTGATTCTCTCAAATCTATGACGAGGTTAAGGAAATTTCCCATTACTCCTACAGCTCTCTTGACCTTTCCATATGCCTTTTCATTTATTCAGTCATTTCACACTCGAGCTGCTGTTTCTGGAGAAGGCGGCATAGAGCATATTCTTGTAACTAGTTTATTCTCTGAGAGTGATTCAAGTTCAACCCTGAATGACACTGCAGCCTTAGGAATGACCAGGTTGCCGCTGTTCTTCGCTCAAGGAACAAGCAAATCAATGCCCATACGAACACCTGCCGTGGGAAAGCATGCGGAAGGGAACCCTTTGACTCCCCTCTGCCTTTCCTCATAGCACGGAGTGGACCAACTGGAAGGAAAACCCAAACATCTCCTCTCCATTTTAAATCTGCTGGCTGATGTAAGCCGATTTTACAACATTTTTTACCCTTCTCCAGGTTCTCTGTCCCAAAGTAAAAGGGGGTGAAGTAATCTCATTCCTAAGAGCTGTTGCTCACAAGAACGGTGCAGGCTTCCCATTTCACAGACTTCCCATTTCACATTTCTGCTGGCTTCATCTAGTCTATATCCTTTACTGTTAATAGCCCAGTTAATGTAATCTTCGAGCCAGATTTAAGTTAGGCCTATAATATCCTACTTCTCTCCACATTCTCCTCCTACTTTGTTAGACTTCTTTCCATTTATATAAAGGCATTGTAACAGCCTTTTATTATTGAGCTTACATTACTGTATATTAATGCCTATAAATTCCCCATTAATCTCTTATATAGCACATTTCCACCGCAAAAAGTACATTTCCCTGTAAGCATTTACTCTCTTTTTTTGTTTTCATCTTCTCTATGTACATATTTGTTAGAGAGGCCACATTCAGGAAAGATTTGGGTTTGCTTGAATAGGTTCAGCTGACTATAAGATACTATCTTATTGATCATAAGATGTTCTTCTAACAGTAGAATACAAAAAAAACCCTGAGTTACCGGTGCACTCAGATAATTTCTAGAAGTCTTTCCTCCCCCATTTAATATATTAAATCAGAAAGGGTCAGCAGGAATCGAAGGAACAATTCACAGTAGACAGGGCAGTTGGGTGACTTTTAATCTCTTAAATACATATATAATATAATTGCCTCTTTTGATATAAAAACCTTGGAACAGTTATTTACAGGTCAGTAGTTATTTACACTACAGTTGTTACTTACAGGTCATCAACAGTATTTTACATCACATACTTTAATATAAAGAATAAATATATGTGTTTATATATATGCCTGTTAATATGTTTCTTCCTTACAAAAAAAAAGAAGTCTGTCAATCACTACATAGAACAATCAACATGACAGCAAGGAAAAAACCATGGTACAGTGTTTCAACTGAAACATGCCTTTTACGGTGTTATCGGCCCCTTATACACATGTGTTCATGTGTCTCTGTCTATTTTCCTAGCAGCTGTGAAAATCCTGACTTTTTTTTTTTTTTAATTGTCTTCTCAGATGTGGGGAGCAGCCATTTCTAAATCCTTTTGGGCAGTCCACCACTACAAATTTTACTTTATTCTTTTTCCTTTATGGCTTTTATCACCTTGTCACCTTGATGGTGACAACAATTTCGTTGGCTGCAAAATCAAATGCACATTGTTATTAGTACTTAATACTGACTTTTACATTCACATGTGTTAATTTACTGTGCTATTCTTTGGAGCTTTGTCACTTTCATAATTTTTCTTTTAAAGCTATCATTAATTTATCATTATAATATCTTCTGCAGCTTTCTTTTGTGAATGCAGCCCCCTGCATGACAAATAAATTCAATCTTTACATTCTGATTTGGTTCTTCAGTGGAACATCAGGAAGAAAATATCAAGTACACAAAGAAAGAAGAAAAATATATGCAAGTTACAAACAAATATTCATATTTCACTATGCTATTTTGTCTCTAGCAGAATGAAATGGGTAGACAGTAAGCTCTAAAGCATTATGAATTATTATTTTATGCTCTATATAAATATTGTTTCATACTAATGAAACATCAGTATAGCTGACACAGAAGCAAAGACTTCTTATAATCTCTGATCCTGCATTGCCTGTGAATACTTCTACATTGATCAGTACTCTCATCTTAGCCAATGGGGCTCTTCACAGATTGCAAAAGTGTTTATGTGTCCGGTGCCAAAATGGTATTGAAGCACTTACCTCCTGTTTAGGCACTTCACTCATATCCATTTCAGTGAATCAGGATAGGTTCTTGTGTATCTTATTATAGATCTGGCCTTAAGTGTTTTGCAGAATCAGAGCCATGCCCAACATTTCCTCTTCCTTTTTCACTTAGCCAACAGAAATGTCGACGTACAATATAGCAAGTTAGGATATTACCAGAAACATGACATTTCTTGGTTTTGTGCATTTAAAGACTCAAGCATAATCTTATACTGAAAAAATATGGTGTATTATATTTCCTTTGATATTTTCTCCCTTAATGAAAAAGGAGATCATTATGATCGTCCATTCCAATATTAAATAACCTACAGCAAACAGGAAAAATCTATACTGAGTTTAGTGGAGCCACAATTTGTCCTACTGTAGGGAGCTTCTGAAATACACACTGCTGCATTAATTTCTGTGTGCTAGACTGTAGATATATACCCACTCAGACATTAAGTGCCTACTTATCAGAACTCCTGAATACTGCAAACACAAGCTGAAGCCAAAGGGAACTGTGATTATGTAGACTCTATCAAAATACAGGAAAATTAAAATCTTATATTGACAAAACAGTTACAGTCAGACTGTAGCTGCTCCAGCACAAGTGTGTACCACTACACGGATGCGCTAGCAGTACCTGATGTTTCTGGATTTGATTCAACTTAGGTTCATAAAGAAGTGGCAGTGAGAGAATGTGAGATTCCCTGTTCCGATAATAGCAAAAAGGAGCATAGTTGCATAAAATCTGTTGCTATAGCAAGCGACCATGTTATATGCTTAACATTCAGGAGCCAGGTGTTAAGGAAATATAACCAAACTTCACTATAATGAAACAATATGGTACCAGATATATATGTTTGTTCCGTTGGGCTGCTGATTTTAGAGGCTCTGGGAAATTGCTGCTTGAGAATAAGAAAGAAATGAGCAGCTGAGCGGAACATCAATACGCAGTACTTCTATGGAGATCACTTCACATTGATCAACATTTAAAAGATGTTTTTTAAAAAGATAAATGAATGAAGAAGGAAAAAAATAGTACATTCAAATCTAAATACAGCCTACACTGAGAAAAGTGAGAAAAATGTCATTGTCATACTTGGGATACACTTGCGTATCCGTTCAGGCTATTAGGCCTAACTAACAGCAAGCTAACAGATTGTTGCTCTGGGGGTGTTTATATGCAGAATATGCTAAATGTAGAGTTTGCTACAATGAAGTTAGAATTTAGTTAGATTTAGGTTAGTGGAGATTCACATAGAAGACACATTTCTGTTCTGAAAAGGAACTATGAGCCTAAGTACTTTGGGAACACTAATTCTGAGTGCTAATCTTAATGATGAAAAAGAAATTGTGCATTCTTCATGGAACAAATCCAATAACATAAAATATCAAATTATTCTCATGTGTGTTTGGATAAAATAATATAATTGAAATATTTTAATGAAGCTAGACTGCCTTATAATTCCTGGGGTTATTCTTTCTTTTGGTTTTGCTTTGGTATTGTAGCACAGTGTAGGGAACACTCCAAACAGCTACAGTATAAAAGAACAAGCTTTATTTTAACTTTCATAAATTACTCTGGACCCAAAGAACTTGTCAGATAAAGCTAATGCAGCTGTTGTTGTGAATAATTCAAACAAATCACTTCAGCCACAGTATGACGGAGCTGACTTCACAGTGGTAACCTCCGTACATACTGTCAGAAAACAACTAGAATACATTAGCTATTAGTGACTGAAACTTCCAGTCCTTGGGAAGCAAAACTTGCTAAATTCTTCCTTGATTAACCTGACTGACAAAGCTTCTCACCAAACCTTTTCTTCCTGAGAATGCATCATCTCTGAAACCTTAATAACTACTTGCCATGTTTCAAATGCAACTTAAATTAGAGCAATGAATTACTACAGACTGTAAAGAAGAAAGTTCCCACATTTTCAGAATCAAGCGTGCAGACTGATTTCTTCTGATTTCAGTCCCAGCAGTGCAACTAAATAATCTATAATACTAATCTAAATGTATGCAATGTTGCTTAGGTCCTGAAAGTACAAATTCCCACAGCACTAACTTTACACGTACAAGTGCTTCTGTTTAACTCTGAGAATTAATTACATACATAAAAACATTTCTAAATTCTTGTAGGACAGAGTTCCAATCATTTTGGAATAATGCAATGTTACTTATAAATACCTTTAAGGTTGAAAAAAGATGAATTTTGGGACTAGAAGGAAAACGTGGTATAGAGAAGAGCTAATAAGGAACAAACATAACATATATATTGAAATGACCACTGTTAGGTGGATGGAAAATTGACAAGCTCAGAGTCTTTAGAAAAGCCATTTCTTTGGAATGATGCTTTGTTGCCAACAGAGAATAAGACATAAAGGAACAAGTGAGATCTTAGAATTCTTGACAGAGAAATGTTAATAATTGGGAAAATGACAGAAATGACAACCAAAAGGAGGAGAGAATCATGAAAGTGGCCAAGACTTATAGGGCTCACAGACCCAGAGTACAGCAGTGTTAGAAATATGATTCTGCTGGCAGTTTGTCACATTCTTGTCTACAATTTTAATGTCATTTTTTGGGTTGATGACTTTTTGAAAAACAACATAATCATCTTAAATGCTTATTAGGTGATTTCTGTAATTATTGCAGACCCGCTCATAGTAATCATCTGGAACTTTTTCTGCATGATGAACTACTCTTCCTGCCTGATCCTGCAATTCAGGACAAAGGAACAATTCCCTTTGACTTCTGCCAGAAGAATCTTCTCCTTACTAAAAAAGTTCACCTAATTTATTAACTTGATGGGATTACAGAATTTTCATCATTCTCTCTCTAAGAGCTTCCAATTAAGTGTCCAATTTCAGTGTTTGTTCTTCTCTTGTGCATTATCCTCTACTTTGTTGTTCATTTTCAGTAGAGAAATAACATGTATTTCAGAATTTAATTGGAAAAGTGGTTATGTATCCTTCATTTCATGTTATCCAGTGACATTAAAAAATAAGACTGTAATGGCAGGAATCACCTTGGATTGTATTAGTGAACAATTTTTTATGTTTTTTTTAAGTAATGCAGCAGTATGTCTTTAAAACAAGTCTATTGTGAAGGAAACTCTCACTTCCACCTCTCTCCTTCTCAGAAACCCTAAATGTTTTATTTAACAGTTTTTACCAAGTACAATTTCACAAGAGATTACTGAAACATTTTTAAAATGTAAAAAAAGTTACCTTTTGCCAGGTATATCAATTCAAAACCTGACTGAGCAATAAGCCAAGTAAAGGTATTAATTCCTGATATCCTAATTTCCATTTCAGAACTGGACAGTCTGAGCAGCAGTAAATGCATACTTTTATCTACATGAATTTTTCATAAGGATGACCTGCTTGATCTACATGATGTGGTCTGGATGACCTTCCTGACCCTCCTTTCTGTCGTTTCCCCTTCTCTCAGCATGATCTTCTCAGATAAATCTAGATTCATCATGTAGCCTGGTCAGACCAGCACACTGAATGACTCCAGGGCAGGAAGGACTACACTGAAAAGAAGTTTTTTTGCTGAGGAATATGTCCTGCCTGTGCCCCTCCAGGCTACTTTCCAAGGGGGTGTTGTGGTTGCCTGCTGCTTGCACCAATGTGCCTACCTAAGGGAATCTCCAGAAAAAATTCTCCCTTACATGAAGTCTTCAGCCCTATCTCAAAACACTCCCACAGATAAGGAAACAGATTATGGCAGATTTTCACCTGCATTTTTTTTCTCTGCTTTAAGCATCAGAAACCTTCACATATTTGAAGCTTAAGGATACTTACTTATGTACTTGCAGATTTACTTGTTTCCATTGTACTGGCCTTAGACTTCACTCAAATGGCACTGCAGGACGCTGTTGCGCTACACATGATGTAAGCGTGTAAGAAGATGCTTCTTACCCCACAGAGCACAAGTATGTTCTCTCTGCCTGTTCTCATGAAAAATTACCTTTGGAGTTTATATGAGCTTTTTTCATCAACTCAGACGACGACATTGTTGGTCCTAGCATATACTTATTCACAGAGGAAACCATGAGAGAAAACATGCCCAAGTAATAGGCAGCATGCAGGAGCTTAATACAGAAGTCACTGCAAGCATTTGGTATAAGGATTTTTCAAGTGCTTCAGGCAATGGCTGTTGAGCCTAGAAAGAATGAAGCACTGGTTCTCCCTTCTTTCCTTGATAATCCTGAGAAGAAATTTCTTCCTTCCCTGAGTAGTATGTTAACATTTATTTTATGCATGACTTCTATGCAACCTGCCAAACTTGGGCAATCCTATGTGGTAAATGATCTCACTCTAACATTTGTCAAGCTACATATCCTTAGATTACATATTCTTACAAACACAAGTCACTAGAGAGAAGGTTTACAGTTCTGCTGTAGCCATGGGCTTCTGGAGATGAGGAAGAAATGCCATTGTCCCCTTGCTAATGGCACTGCACTGGGTATGGCAGTAGCTCAGTGCTGCTCATCGGTGCGATGCTGCAGTATCACAGCCATGCAGTGCTCTGGCACAAGTTGTCTTAGACATGGGCAAACTACTATTCCGTGTTACACAGAAGAGGGTGGATGTAAAATCTATCCTCTTAGAAATCAGCAGAAATATTTCAATTGAGAAACAATATCCCCTGCAGGCAAGAACAAGACAATGAATACTGTCTCCTCTTGTGCCTTAAGGATTTGAGCCTAAAGAAACATATGACAAAATTGTCAATAAACAACAATGCCCTGCTTTCTTGGTGCCCAGCAGTTTGAATGATTTTTCTGACCTTTAAGAGCATTTCAAATGAAATAACCAAGGAAAGAGAGAGAATTTTACTTAGCGTCTTACAGTCATCCCCATTTTCAAAACTATTAATCGGTTTCCGTAAGTGGTCAAGAAGGGGCACCACAGAAATCTTTTCTGCACATTTGTTCTCTGTTACAAGCCCTTTCACTCCCTCATAATTCTTATGTTTGAAGTCAACTTACCTAGTTTTCTAGGAGTCTTTGCTCAGTCTTTCCAACACTCCCCACCCAATGGGTGGGTGGTGGATGTGCCTCCCCTAGCATTAGCCACGTAAAAGCTAGGAGTTCTCTCTAAACATAGGTTTAGGGTTTGTCTATAGCAAATGGAGAGAGGAAGGTAGCATCATAGACTGATTCATCCCACCTTGAAAGGAGGTATCTAAGATAGGTAGGATGAAGTCCTGTAGAGACGTCTATGTTACTGCTTTAAAAGTGAGAAGTCTACAGGAGTAGTTTAACGAATGCCACTAAGCTTCGGATGACTGGTCGTCTTGATCACCGCATGCTAGTGAGGAGGTAACAGACTGCAACTGTACCTACTTGCAAGCTGATGACTTTTACCCCCAGGCCTGAAGTGACCCTTGTTAAAATGAAGAACGAGTTGGGCTCCTGCCTCTATGTGGCACAATTATGGGTTGAAACCTTAACTTTTAAAGGATTATAAAAAACAAAGCTAAAGTGTTGCCATGCATGAATGACCCAGCACCACAGTGTCACACTTAGATCCGGCGCGGGTAGTCAGAGAAATGCAGTCAGGTTTAGGCCTCATTTTTTACTGGCAAGAGCAATCGTACATCTCTCATCCAACACATGGGCACAGGTCTGTGCTCTAACACATTCCAGCAGCACAGCCTGAAAGTACATGCATCAGAAATCTGGATGCAGGTGAGTTGTGGCTCCAGCTAAAAAACAAATAAATAAAAATTAAACAATCTACTGCTTAAACAGAGTACAAATTTAGTTGCTTTGCGGCCAAGAATCCAGACGCTAACGTGTTCCAAATCAAAATCCGTGTCTGGCATCTGGATCGTAATGGCAGCTGACTTTCTTTTCTGCTCTGAATCACCCCAATTCCATTGTCAAGCTAGAGAGCACGTTAAGCTTCTCTGAAAATCAAGATCCCAGTGTGCTGTGCCCCAGCGAAGCAGCGGGACATCAAACACAGCATTTGTGTCCCACCAGGGCCTGTCAGATTTGTACCACCAGCACAGCTGAGCACTGGTTTCTTTTGTGCCCTCAATTAAATCCCCCCCCTTCCCTCATGGTAAAGGCATGCTGATACAGGGAAGATGGTGAAAAATGCTGTCACACACATCCTGCTGGATGCTACTTTTGGAAGGATGAGCATCATTCTGGCACTCTGCAAGTGCCGACCGGAGCGACAGTATAAAGGAGGCAGAGGGATCTGGGGCAGGCTGGGAGGTTTTTAAGGGGGGGGATAAAAAGTCCAAAGCGAACCAAAAAAGCCACCCAGCCGAGGGGAGGAGCCGGGTAGGGGCTTGGCTCTTCCCTGGGCCGAGCCTGGCAGCGCGGCAGCGCTTTGCCAAGTGGCAGCCGGCTCTGGCGGCCGCTCGGCCTGGAGGCCAGCGCGGCTGCGGCCCCCGCGCCCCCCGCCGCCGGGCGGAGCGCGCGGCCGGGCGAGGCGGGGCAGGGGCAGCGGTAGGGTCGGGTCGCGCCGGGCCAGCCCAGCCCACAGCCCAGCGCGGTCCGTCCCGCCGCCGGGGCAGCGAGGGGGCGCCGCGGGGCCGGTGAGGGCCGGCGCCGCGCCCCGGGGCCGTGCCGCCCGCTGCCGTGCCGGAGGGCGGCGGGAGCGGCGGCTCCGTCCAGGCGCTTCCGGGCGCGCTGGGCGGCGGGGGGAAGGAGGAGGAGAAGAAGGAGGGGTGGGGTGGGTGGAGGGGAGGGGGGGTGGGAGGCCGCCTTTTTTAGGAGGGAGACCCTCCTTCGCGGCCGCCCGCTCGCAGCCATGGCTTTGAAGGAGGCGGGCGGCAGCATCCTGCCCATCAGCGACATGGTGTCGGGGCCGTCGGGCTCGCCGTTCCCCGAGGTGGTGGAGCTGAACGTGGGGGGCCAGGTGTACGTGACGAGGCACTCCACGCTTCTCAGCGTCCCGGACAGCACGCTGGCCACCATGTTCTCCCCCTGCCGGGGCGGCCCGGCGGCGGCCCGCCAGCTGCCCAGGGACAGCCGGGCGCGCTTCTTCATCGACCGCGACGGCTTCCTCTTCAGGTACGTGCTGGATTACCTGCGGGACAAGCAGCTGGCGCTGCCCGAGCACTTCCCCGAGAAGGAGCGGCTCCTGCGGGAGGCCGAGTACTTCCAGCTGGGCGACCTGGTGAAACTGCTCTCGCCCAAGGTCACCAAGCAGAGCTCGCTCAACGACGAGGGCTGCCAGAGCGACCTGGAGGACAGCAACTCGCAGGGCAGCAGCGACCGGCTGCAGCGGGCGGCGCTGGACAAGCGCTCGGGCTTCCTCACCGTGGGCTACCGCGGCTCCTACACCACGGTGCGGGACAACCAGGCGGACGCCAAGTTCCGCCGCGTCGCCCGCATCATGGTGTGCGGCAGGATCGCCCTGGCCAAGGAGGTCTTCGGCGAGACCCTCAACGAGAGCCGCGACCCCGACCGCCCCCCCGAGAAGTACACCTCCCGCTTCTACCTCAAATTCACCTACCTGGAGCAAGCCTTCGACCGGCTCTCCGAGGCGGGCTTCCACATGGTGGCTTGCAACTCCACCGGCACCGCCGCCTTCATCAACCAGTACAGGGACGACAAGATCTGGAGCAGCTACACCGAGTACATCTTCTTCAGTAAGTGCTGCCCGCGCCCCTGCCGCCCCCCCCCATCCCCGGGGGATGCATGGCAGTGTGCGGCCAGAAAGTACATCTGCACCCCCACACTCCAACCCTTGCTGTCCCAAAGCAACATGTAGCTCGAGAGAAATTGGGACTGCCCCCTCTCCCCTCTCATTCCGCCACAGTTCATATTTTATTTTGTGCATTGGGGGGCGGGACAGGGCTGCCTAGTGCCCCGTCCGGAGCGCGGCGAAGGCGTAGCTCCCCCCGCTCCTTGGAGCACTCCGGGCTGCTCCCACCTTTCGGTGCCGAGTGTGCCGCGGGGAGAACCAGCCCCCCCGCACCCTCTGCCCCGCGTCGGGGTCTCCCAGGGGGCGTCGCGCCGGTGTCGGAGCGGGGGGCTGCGGCGGCGGGGGGTCCCAGCCCCGCTGGCCAGGCGGGGGGTGCGGGCGAGGTGCGGGCGCAGCTCTGGCTCGGCCGCGCAGGGTTGCGGCGTTCCCTCCCAGCGAAGCGGTGCGGAGGTTGCAACGGCGGAGCCCCGAGCAAGGAAGGGTTTTAATATTTTATCGCTGCGTTTCGTTCCCAAGTGAGCGCACTGCGCCTGGGCACGGTCTCCCTGAGGGAAGGGGCAGCGAGGGCGCAGCCAACTTCCCGGGGAGCAAGAAAGAGTCTGGCTCCAAGGGGAAGAAAAAAATGGAAAACAGAAAATAAACCACTCCGTAGCCAGTACACAGCTCCTAAGCAACTCCGCTAGTTGGCTGTGGGTAGCCTTACAGGTTTCAGGTCACTTGCAAATAGGAAAATCGAGCGATGACGAATGAGTTTCAATCCAGCAAAGTATGTAGTGCTATGTAGGGCACTGGCTGGGCAGGGGTTTCGGGTAATGAAACCGCAGCTGGATGGAGAGCACCAGCCCCTGGCAGAGATTTGCCTTTGAAAGGCAGAGGCAGCCTTTAAACCTTACTGACGGGTTTGGGAGTCGAGTAAGGCTGTGGAAGAGAGGTGTTCTCCATTCACTTCTTTCTTCTCCTGCCTCTGCGTGGTCTCACACTCTCTGAGCGCAGGAGGGGTGCTTTGGTAGAGCATCTGCCTACCTCTGTGGTGAGGTGGGAGATGCAGCCTCTAACTAACTTCACCAGTAGGGCAGCTAAACAGAAGCAACCTGTTTTGTGTGCAAAACTGGAGCTAGGCACGCTATTTAATAGAGGAGGGAAATGGGAATGGTTTTCTACTTGGAGGAGAAATTCATTAAATAGTTTACATGGCTGTATATTATATAGGTGGTGACCATCCTTTGCTAAGCAGACTTAAGTACTTCAAATCAATCTTCAAAACTATATTAAAACAGTTTTTGAAGATTCATTGCATAACCTATTGCCGGCCATATTTCATTAGGATGTGTAAAAACTGAGCTGTAGAGGAGCTTTACATTCTTCTGGGTGGACTTTTATCAAGTATTTCACATGATTATTAAATCTCCTTTCAGAGAAAAGTGGATGTACTGATATTCAAAATAGCAGAAATTCCTTATTGTTATTATCAAGACTATGAAATAGCCCAGCCTGTTCTGCTCAGAAACAGATTTTTAGGTGCATAATTATTTGTGTGCATTTGTGGTGCTCATAATGTTTTGGGGTTTTTTTTGTGTGTATGTTATGATGAGGTTGCTGTATAGAACAGTGCTCTAATTCAGATCCGTGTTCCAAATTAATCCCTGGTGTAATACCGCTGATTTATGTGGAACAATGCCAGGGATGAATTGGATGTTGTACATCATGATTTTTGTTTTGATTTTTAGTCTTCTAGCTTACGATGTTGTGAAAAGTAAAACAGTTAATTACTTAAATTTTCAGTGAACTGTACCAAATTATGTTTTTGCCTAATGTTTTTGGGTGTATTTGTTTTTTTTTTACTTCTGAGAGCAAAAAAATGGCTGAGGTAAAAGTACGCTGAAAGGATGGGGAGCATATTTTGGTTGCTTGTTATGCATTTAGCAACCTTTTTGTTTAATAATTTTATACGTTTTTGGATGATTAGATAGATTTTTCTGAAATATAGCAACATGGAGATGAAACTTAAAAAATCACCAAAATGGGAAGAGAAACAAGCAAAACACAATGCCTGAAGTAATGCTTTAGTTTTTTGGAGGGGTGTTTTTTTTGTTTGGTGTTTTTTTTTTTTGTTAAACTGACTAAATGTCCAATTGATGGAGACCATTGATAAGACAACACTTTATTATTATTATTAAATGCCCTGGATGGGTTGGGTGCTTGCTGTTACTTTGCTGGACAGCTGCACAAGAATCCACCGAAGGGAGAGGAAACCTTGGAAGCCTTAGGGCTCTGCTCCAGGGGTGAGAAGAGTGGTCAGGGTTACTGGCTGTAGGCTCTCCAACAGCATTTGCCAGGACCATATTCCTTCCTCACTCACAAATAGAGCTTAATATACAATGAGAAGAGCAGTCATTCTTCAATTTATTCCTTGCCACATGTCCTCATGAACCCCGGAAAGGCGGCAGTTTTGGCTGGGAGGTTGCTGATTTCAAGAGCTCTCTTGGACAATGTCCAACCTTGGGCTGTGCCTTACAGAAAAAAATATAAAGGCAAAAATCTTTGGGGAGCCTATTCTGGTTTTGGCCAGTATCTGAGACTTAATTTGGTGCTAGTGGAGAAGAAACCTAGTTTTATGTTCCACTGAAAAAAACCCTAGCTGCATTTGCACTTGTTATTTACAGCATGAGCATCTGCAACTGTATTAGTTGTTGGTCTGTAATTCTATAGCAGCCACACAAACTTCTCTTTCACCATTTCTCCTGAGGACTTGTGGACAAATCTGTTTTCTAGTAATGGTGGATAGCAAAGCGATTGGAAAAATATATAAGGATATATACATTCCACCCATTTCCTTAGGTCATGAATAGTTGAATGAGTTTCTCACTGAGAGCTACTGAGGAATGTTTGAAGGTCAAAGGTGGCCTTTAATCTATGATTTGTAGAACAGATTTCAGGTCTGTTTCTAGTATCTCTCAAACTTCGGTAGGTATTTTGAGTTGAAATGACCACCTATCTTTTTTTAAAAAATGGAAATTATATTTTTTTCAAATATTACTGCAGATGAAATTCACCTTGGATACCACACATATATTTACTTAATTTATGGATTTCTTATTATCTGGGGATGGATTAGTTGTTGCAGACTAATTCTGGTTGAAGAAGCAGAGGTCGTTTGAAACTGCTTACCAGGAAATAATGCTTCAGCCTTTGGCAACATGTCCTGACAAATACAGAGACAGACTTTCCTTCTTAGTATGCATAATTCCTATAAAAAACACGAGGTTCTTTGCCCCCAGTGATGTGCAAGCATTCATAAATGCAATGACAGCTTCATTCGTCTATGCAGTTACAACATGGCCAGAATTTAACTTGCACCTTGCATTGGTAGCTTAGTTCTGAAAAGTGCTCACAGATCTGTTCCATGTCTCTATTACAAATCCTGTCTCTTAATGGCCAATAAAAGGAGTAACTTTTCACGTGGTATTGAAAAGGCTCTACCAGAGTGTACCACAAACTTTTCCCTTTTTTCTCCTGACAGCTTGGCTCCATTCCTCAAGGCTAACAGGGATCTGTAGGCTGTTGAAGCTCTCACCTTAGCACATGTGAGGGTGACTTGGGTCAGTTAATGTGACGTGAAATGTATATGCAGTTTGGGAAAGAGGCTCAAACTCTTTTGCTGCTTAGTTGCAAGCTGCCATAGAGGACCACTGATTAATTACCTGTTGGTGCGCAGTAGGTGATGGCCTTCACAAAAGTTGCTTCTAGTTGGAGACAGGATACTAGAAGTAAGGAGACCTTGCTTCACGTGGCTGCAGGTAACACAAC
The DNA here is from genome assembly GCF_964195595.1 of Calonectris borealis. NCBI lineage: Eukaryota > Metazoa > Chordata > Aves > Procellariiformes > Procellariidae > Calonectris > Calonectris borealis. The sequence goes on along the minus strand of NC_134315.1, from coordinate 28,528,438 downwards.
AGATCTTCTGTTAGCTGGTCTCTTTGTGAGGAAAGGCTGCGATTTACATTTTGAAGCTTTTGTCTTTTTTTTTTTTTGTGGTTCACTGTATCTCTCAGTACTGTTGTGTAATGCAGGATTGCCTGTGCATGCTATTACTATTTTTTTCTTCTGTAGAATCTAATTGGTCTTAATGGATTTTACATGTAACATCTGCTATGCAATCTGACTTATGGGTGTTGAGAGCATCGTGCTCAGCTGGAAGCTTTCTGTGCTGAACTGACATGTTTATTGTAAGAAGAACGCGGTAATACTTCATGAAAAAAAACTTTGACATATATTCTGTTTTGACACTCCTGTTTCACATGTGACATTTTCTGTTTCCTTGTCTTCTGTTTTTGTATGTAACAGGTGACATTTGCATGAATTTATGGTGCTTATTTTCCACTTGAAGTCATAGCACTCTTAGATTACATTGGTTGCTGTGGAAGTTGTCACAAACAAGTGATAATAATTTCATAATCAGTAGGGAATAAGCAGTTGGAAGCAATGAACTTTTAGGAAACAATATGGTATTTTGAGAAAAAACCCACAAACAACAACAAAACCAAACCCAACCCCCCAACAGCAACAAAAAACCCCAGCTGACATTGTGTCTTTGCAATAAAAAGGAGAAAACAGAAGATGACACTTGAAACATGAGGAACAAACATCTACATAAAATGCTTTGAGATGTTAATTGCTCTGTGAATGCCAAATCCAGTTCAATATCCCACTGGGACAGCGAGGGGATGGTGGGTCAGCAGATACCCTAAGCTGCTCTTCTAAGGGCAGAGTGGTATGAGAACCACCTTGCAGGTGGGTTCTGTGACCATGCCAAGTTGCTCTCCATCCATCACTGCTTATTTAGTGGATTTTTTGCTATGTGGAGTGTGTCTGTGCTATTTTATATGGAACAAATGTATCTGAAACTTGCTAGGCTGGGAAGAGAAAGAGACCAAGACAAAAGTAAAACGAGGGTATTGCTTCTTTGTGGAACGTTAAGGTGAAGTTGGACAGTTTACTTCGAGCCTGAACCAGAGCTTCAACGATTAGAGTACAAATTTTTGGTGGTACAGAAAGACATGAAGGATTAAATCAGTATCACAAGCACAATGTAGAAAAGCTTCAGATTTCTGACAGTATGAAGATCTAGGAACATTGTTTCTGGTAGGACTATTGAGCAAAGCCCTTTAAAGAGAGATTCTGTAGGTAGTCATGTGACTTTGGAAAACTGACATAAAACTTCAGGATATTCTGCCTTATGATTCCAGCTCAACTCTAATACAGTTTAAAAATAAATATATAATAGATTATCTTGTCATTCTTCCAAAATATATGTCCCTGAATGTAAAGGGGTGAATCAAAGTGTACAGTCATAAACTAGTAATATGAGAATATCTTTCTTATGCTACCACTTGACAGAACATGTGATAATCCAGACTACTGAAACTGGTATTCTGATTTTAGTCATAATTTCAACCAAGAGACTCTACTTGAGAATGATTTTAAAACGCGAGATTAAAAAGAAGTTTGAGCAAATTCGGCTTTTTAATAAATAATGAAAGCAACCTCCTTTCCTCTACAGCTAGTGTAAAGACACTGCTTCAGTAAAGAACTATGCCAGGAACCTTTTGATTTTTCTTACGCTTCAATAAGAATATGCGAGACTCAATACAATGATTTGTGATGAGATTTTAATCATTATATCCAGTTTCTGCTCTTATTACAATAAAATTCTATCTTCAAGTACTGTAGAGCCACTTTAATATTTGGAGCTGAGGATTGGAACTGTTGTGTGGTATTTTAAAAGTAAAATTAGAGATTAACTGAGAAAATCGACTATCCTGGATATGATATGCCAGGATCAATACTAGATAAGCAATAAGCACCTTGCTACAAGCAGCTGTTATTTCTAATGTCGGGAAATGGAAACACATTGGTTTTGATATTATCCCAGGCTCGTACTTCTTGTGGATTACTTGGGGACAAAGTAACAATGTCGGAGAAGCTGACTTTGCTGGATCTGTAATATTTTGCAGGAAAACTGCTTCTTGGTGTCAGATCACTTCATACATTTTCAAGGATTTATGACAGTAGATGCAGGGAAATGTTTACTTTTCTACAGTAGGATGAGCAAATAATATTTTATTTTTTCTTTATTGTCAACATGAACTTCCAGTTATCTACTGTTCAAGCACAGAATTTATGTGTACAAAAGTTTTCCGTATAATATTGTTCCAGGCACATGATTTAAAATTAAAACATTACTGCTAATAAAATCTATTTTGCAATATATTTGCTTTCTCAGTATAATATGGCTGGTATTTCACTGCTGGTTTTCTCCTTTGCAGCAAATACCAAATTTTTTATACTGCGATGAGAATTTGAGTGGCGAACAAAAATTCACTAAGCATTGCACCTAGCGGGAGTTCATCGATTCTCACATTATCTTCTTTCTGCCACCGATCCACCTTTAAAAGTAGAACTCCAGAAACGAAAAGCTGCTCAGGCAGCTCTCATGGATGTCAAAAGTAATATTCTATGGGAGCGAGGAGAAAAGTGGCAGAAAGAAAGGCCCTCTTCTTAGTTCAGCTGAACATCAGCATGGCCTGAACAAAGCCACCAGAAGTAATTGGTCATGTTTTGGTATGTTACCAGTTTAGGGGCGAGACCTTTGGTGAGCCAGATACCTAGATGGGCAAAGAAGGGAAGTGCGTAAGGTGGTGTGCACCCATCTCATGCCTCTGGGGTCCTGGGCTGCACGAGGCCGGCGCGGTGCCCAGTGTAGCTCCAGCCAGCTTAGCACTGCCCTGCATTGTCTCAGCAACTAGGCAGATCCTGGGTGTCACTGCAGGAGAAGTGAATGCCACGGCCGTGCTTTGGAGTTCCCCTTTGATTTTCTATCTCCAGTTTTGGATTACTTTGCCAGAGTCATGAAAGAAGTCTGTTACAGAGTTAAGTTGACCAAGGTCACGTCTGCAGGGCTTTTCCATGCCACAGACTGATTATTTGGTTGGTGATTATTTGACTTGGTATAATTGCTGAAAAAAGCTGGAGTCACTGTGCCAGCTAACATCCTAACCTGGCAAGCAGATGTTATTTTTATATCCAAGGATGATTTTGTTTAATTTCTGCTCACGAGATCTTTATTTTTTAAAGCAGGTGGAGTACTAATGGCACTCTTTGATAAACTAAGCCACTGGAAGTCTGGTGGAAAATCCTTAAAAAAATTACCAGGCGAATTTCATTTTGCTTTAGCAAATCAAATGCTTCATGATGGATTTCCTGGGGAGGTTGTTCACTCCAGCTTGATAAAACTGCATGTTCTTTTTGAGAAGAGGTAATTTATACTCTACTTAAAATTAATATATTGACTAAATGTTAGGAGAAAAAAGTGTTATGTCTAAAATTAAATTATCGTTCTCAGTAGAGTTTAAGTACTTTTCTTTAAATGTTTTCTATGATTTATATTTTTTATTTTTAAACCAGTAATGGACATTGCACATTTAGCTTTTGCCTTGTATAAATTCAGGATTATTCTGTGAATTTATTCTTTTTCTTTTTTTCTTTGACCTAAATGGGATTAATCATATAAATAGGGACGAACAGTGTGTGAAACTCACACTCGAGTCTCATTCACAGATGCCAGATAGACCTTCACCGGAACTGAAAGCAGCAAATAGTCTTGGGCTAGTCTTTCACATAAAAGTGGAATTCAAACTACCTGAGTGATTATTTGGTGTCATAACTGTTTCTAGCACACATAATCCTGGCAGGAGATAAGCAGTGATGTTTTGTAATTTTCATGGCACTTGTAGAAACTAACGGCATTCCATTTTGGTTGCATTTTATCAGATTGTGGTAACAAAACTTGTCATGTTTGTTACATTTTGACAGTTTAGCTTCAGAAGACATATTTAAATTAAAGAGTGCATCTTGCTGCAAGGTGTCACTCCATTTATATCATCACATCTCTAAATATTTTCAGGACTTCACCACACATCTGTAAAATTCACAGTGGTGGTAATGAGAGTTTCATGTTTCTAGCAACAAGATGAATACAATGCTTTAAAAACGTTTATGCAAATATTATTTCTTCTTTATGGAATGACTTCTATCTTGATACTGTCTTTCCCAAAGTTGCTCAAAACAGGATTCAAAGATAGGGAGCAGTATATTTACCCATTCTTTGCCTTATGGGGCCTGCCTGGCCATAAGCAGCATCAAGACTGCTCTCAGTTACCACTGGTGCAATGGTTCCTTCATCAACATGAGAATAGCTGGGTCAAAATTTAGTTGTTCCCTTTCCCATTGCTCCTCAGATGCCTAAACCCTATGGCAGGGGCTCTGAGCAAAGGAGGTGCAGAGACAGGGGCTGCTGCCTCTGGGGGACTGCCACTGCCATCGGGTGGTTGCCACCGGACCGCCTCTGGGCTCGTCAGGTTTGCTTTGTACTGCTCAGGTCATGTACCCTGTTCCTGACCTGTTTTCTGTTCCAATGACGTGCACTTAGTGAATAAAGAAAAATAGAGTGGCTTGTAGAATAAAAAACAATAGTACTTGCTTTTGAAGGGAATACCACAACACTTTTTAAAAAAATACCGTGAATAACTCAATCCAGAAACAACAACTCAATCACAAGTGCAAGTGCACACGGCAACAATAACTAATGCATTGAAGCAGATACACTGCACATCTCTTTGAGGGGAGAAGGAGTGGGCTGAGAAACTGAAGAGAGAAATCAACACCATTATTAACTTTTATTAATGAAATTAAATATTCCAGGTCTTCACTTAGCATACGTTCAGTTGTATTATACTTAATACATCCAGAGTTGTTCTCTTTGCATTAGCAGAAAATATGATTCAGAAATGAAATCAGTCAGTATATTTTATTTTTTACATAAGCAAACAACAATAACCTTCAGATGCATTTTTATCTTTTCTCTTTCATCCTTACCGGGTTTTTCCTTTTAGTAGTGTTAACAAATATTCCCAAAGAGGGATGAGTTGGTGCTCAGGGACTCTTGTCACATTTTGTTGTAAACAGTCTCCTGCAACTTAAGTTTATAGTGAAATTGTTTTATGTTTTACCGAACGTAGATGTTTAGAGGTTCTTGTAAGGATTACAACTATGTCAGTGTATTCCACGGAAGTTATTGGAAGTGTACTATCGTTCCAAAGGCTTTTTATCAGTGAATATTTTATATATGTCTCAGGTATCTGTGAAGCTCTTTATATTTGTTTAATAATAGGAGGAAAAAAGGCCCAGAATTGCATAGATACATGGTTATATAAATAAACTGTGTGCAAAACAGTTACTTTCAACCTCTTACTAACAGTTTAATTAAACCAGATTTTTTTTTCTGTTAGTCAAATCCCCATTAAAACCACCATACCTGCAAAACTTTGAGAGTAATGGCAAATGTCTATTTTGTGTATACAGAAGTATTCTCTAACGCTTCTGGTTCTTAATCCAAGGTTCTTCCATTCTCATTGAAACTCATGAATACAAAATAATATGAAAATCAACTACAAAAGGGTTAGAAGGCAGATAAGTCAGTAAAATAGAGTGCCAAGAATTTAATCAGCGTAATGTGTAGATAATACAGTGGAGAAAGACTAAAACTAAACAACACTTTTTGCTAGTTTTTCTTAATGAACACATTTTCTTTCCCTTTCTTCTCACAGTCACCCATTTATAGCCAGTCACTTCTCAGTATTGTTCTCTTCAGACAGCTGTTACTATTTCTGTTGTTAATGCCTACTGTGGCATTTGAGCTGATCTGAAACAAAGCGGAAGGCATGGCTACTCTTGCCTTTCCACCTATTTTTGTCTCTTTCCAGTGTTTGGGAATATAAATATCACTCATTCCGTCCTTCTAAAAATACCAATATACAGCCTTATGAAAGTGTGATCAATACTGCTGAAGCTACGTGGACTTCAAAAAAAAAAAGAACAAAATAATTCAGCTATTTATGATGCAAGATAGAACGGGACTGTTGTTCAAGTAAGGTTGCATCTGTCCTCTCTTACTTCCAAAATTTTGGCGTCAAATCCCAGACCTGCCTTTCTGAGTGACTTACACATCTGAAGTACCCCTTCTTCGGAGCAGGAACTGTCAGCATCTGTATGTGTAGATAAGCCTTATCATATTAAAAAGAGTAAACTAAAAATTACATAAGGAATATAACTAAGACCACTGTAATTCGCAATGCTGCTTGGAATTTTTACTTTCCTAGCACCCGTAGACTTTTTTTCTTAGTTAGCAATCAGAAGGCTGTGCATATTTACCTGTTTTAGTGTTGTCATAGCTCGCGAACATAAATTTCTGATCTTCATGCTGTCGGTTTGTCTCTGGGGATGTAATAAATGAATATAACATTTCTAAATGTTAAGAAAGAGATAGACAAAGTCTATGTGGTTTTGCTCCCCAAAAAACATGTGGAATAACAGATAATGTTATCCTTTGGCTTCAAAATAATCCTGTAATTCTTTAGAATAGAAGGGACAAACTTTTCAGAAAAGTTTCAGCTGTTCAGTATGCGATATTTTGAGGACTATTGAAATTTTTGAAGTTTTACCTCATAACCTGCTAAGTTTATATCTTCCTATGACTTTTAGCTGCCTAGCAGTCCAGCCTCCAGTCATAACAACACTCACATTTTTATTCCTGTCCTTTTGGTATTTACTTTTTCCACCTGCAGCTGAAGTAGTTTGGTGTCTAAATTGGTGGAATTATGCCCCTAAATAATTGCATCTGTGATCACATTTAATTACAGGAAGAAGAATGCGCTCGCGGTAGAGGAGATTAGGTTAAACGCTGCCTGTCTAATCAGATCCCCGGTGACTGACTTCTGGCAGTGCTTTCTTCCTAAATCCCATTGCTGTGCACGCGATGAATAAAAGCTGCGCGGCCTGTGGGAGTCCATGTCTTCAGAAGACAGTTTTGCTTTTCTGATTTGAGGGGTTCGACACGGACTTAGGAGCAAGGCTGAACATCTTTCATCCTTGCCAAAAACACGTGCGGGCCTCGCGGTGCCTTTGGGTGGGCCTGGTTTGGCGGGGCCGCGGCCGGGCAGGGCTGTGGGGAGCTGGAGTCCGGCCCTGCTGCGGTCTTGGGAACTGCGGGCCCCGGGGGGCTGAAATGGCGCCCTGGGCAGGGTGCGGGGAGCCCCGGGGGGTGGGTCAGGGCCAATACAGCCTGCTGGTCCCCCTGCGGTGGCCACGTCTGCTTTCTGTGAACACCAGCAAATAAGCCAAGAGCTGCGTCCTCCAAGGACCTCTTGGCCAGGCGCCATAGTCACGGGTCTGCGACGGGGCCTCAAAATACCAGGGCATTGGTTCGGGGTGGGGTCTTTCACAATTTCATGAACTTTTTATAACATAAACTACATGAGAAATAACTCCTTGAGTTATTTTTCTACAGGGAAAGCAAGGTGTTCTTGGTCAAAGACACCAGTAAGGCAAGAGTTGCATCTAACTAATATTTATTCGGTGGCATGGCACACTAATTGTGTTTCTGCGACCATGCTGCTGAAGTGGTGTAAATTTAATAGTAATCTTCAATTTAGTAAAGTTAATCTGAATATTCCTTTACATTTGGCTGCAAAATAGGGAAGGAAAAGAGTGCCTGTTCTAAGCAATTCGTAACCTGGAAAAAATTTTATAATAAATAAAATAATTTATTTTTTAAATTAAAAATATATTTATAAATAATAATAATGTTTTATTTATAATTAATATTAATGATGTGACTGTATGCAAGCCTTTCTATATTGTCATGCATATGATGCATAAAAGGAGCTTGCATGAAGGAGCTTGGGGGTTTCTTAGCTGCACTTTCTGAAAACAGTAAAAATTTTCTGAAGTTTGAGAAGATGCACTGTTTTTCTTTTTTATTTTTTTAATACATGTTTTTGGAATCAGGGTTATCCTCTATCATAAATAGTGAGGCCACTAGCAAAAACAGTTATGCTTTTTAGTGAACCATATAACAAATCACATTTGAGGATCATATGAGTCTAAAATTGACCTCCAAATCAATGCTTGCAATCTTGAATGCATTTTCAGAAAATCCAGTCAAGTTCAGTAAGAATTTCCATCTGCACTTTGAGTACCAGGCAAGCAGTAGGGATAGACGAATTTAAGTTTAGGCTGCTGGTTTGGAAAATTTAATTCTTCTCATCATCTCCGAGACTGGCAATAAACTGCACTTGTTTCACTTCTTCCTTATCCTGTGGTTATATTAGAGGTTTAGCAATATAGAAATTGACATTTTACCAAAGTTCATCTTGATTTCTAGCAGTGGTTAGCTCTTAGTCATTAATTTGCTCAATTAAATCTGTTTATAACAGTGAAAGCAATAGTGGTAAAAGCTATTTACTGTATTATCAAGCAGTCATATAGCAAGACTATTGCAAGTTACTGGGTAATTACTGCTGGTTCGGAGTGGGTTGCCATTATTTCTGTTTAAGACAGTATGTGGTGTTAGACTGTGGATCAGTAAATTAAGACTATTAAATGTTACATGTGGTAGCCATATAACACTCTCAGCTTTCAAGCTTCTTAATAGATTTACAAGCTCCTTGATAAATGGAAAAACATTTGCCCCATTAAGGCAGATAGGCATTGGAACAGGCTGTGCAGTGATGCTGTGCACATTGTGCATCCTTGGAGGTTTTCAAGACTTGTCTGGATCAAGCCCCGATAACCTGGTCTGACCTCATAGCTGACTGTGCTTTTAAGCAGGAGGTTGGACTAGAGACCTCCTAAATTATCCTGTGATTCTCTTCTCTGATGTGGTTTAACTTGGCATTGGCTATTTGAAATCACTCCTCAGGAAAGGAAGTGTAAACTGCTGCAGGTAAATGAAGTGGATGCTAGAGAGCTATAAATTCTGATTATTCTGAAAATCACAAGCTTCAGAGCCTTAACTTTATGTTATTTTTTTACTTACTTCTGTGTGTCCTACTTGTAGTAAGAATTGAAAAAAATGCTTCCAGAGGAAGTTTCTTACAGGACTTTCTGGTCCAAATTCAAAACCATAGAAAGTTAAATAGGCCACAGATAAGAAACTATCTGAAAAAACGTTCAAAATTAATTTTGGATAGCACTGTAGTTGTTGAACACATGTTGCCCGAAGAAAGAAATCTCAAAAATTTAGCAAATCACCCTTATTTGAACCTCTAGCCATTTTTTTTGTCATTCTTTAGATAGATTCTGTAGGTGCTATCTGGCACAAAGGTGTCAGACCACCTTGGGTTTCTTTGGGTTTTTCCCCATTTTGATATTTTTCATCAACTCAGTGTTGAGTTTCTTTAATGCTTGAGCTTTTTTTGCTTGAGCTTTTCAGGGTCTGTATTTTCCCCTAGCATAGCTTGAATCAATTTATGTAGCAACTGCAAAAATGCTGAACAGGATTTTTTTTGTAGCCTGGAAAACTTAAAAAAAAAATCATAAGGCAAACATGAACAATGCTGAATTACTTTTCAGTAATTCATTGCTGAATGAATGCATAACATAATGGCAAGATAGTTAATTATTAGGATATTTAAACAATTTGTTTTTTTTTCTTCTTGAAATTTTAATGTAAGAATGGAATATGAGGCACTAGTAACTAGGATTATACAAAAAATATTGGATGCTCCTCTTGCTTATCCCACATTACTGAAAAGATTGCTGAAGGGATGCGTCTGGAGACTCTTTTTGCTGTTAAAAATTCTCTTATGACAACAAACGAAACCAGAAGTATTGCTTGCATTGATTGACACCTAATAGATAAATATTTGTATATAGTCACAGAGAAGCAGCATAATAAAAAGATACTGAGACAGGTCTTATGTCAGTTGTAGGTTGTCAAAACACTTTCGATGTCAATGAAATTATGTCAGTTATGCCTGGTAATATGTTTTCTTCTCTAAAGTTATTCTCCTGGGCAGGGCATGTGTTGTTAAGGTGCAGTATATTGCCACTGGCATTCATGGTGATGGGAGGATCGGGCAGATTGGTACTGATATCCTTGTTATGAGCTTACCTACATCCACGTAGAGAAGGTTTGGATGTCTTGATGGTCTTAACTAGTCTGCCCCTGTATGTCCACATTAAATATGATACAAAACTTACGTCACTCTGTATTCAAAACCCTGTGACTTAGCTGTATTTTGCTTCTGGGAGAGTGGTGGAGATGGGTTCCCTAGAGAGAGGAGGAAGGGATCCTGAGGAACAGCAGCCACAGGGTTTCAGCACTTCCCTTCTCCTCCTCCTAAGCTGGTGTGGTGACCTAGAAGCAGTGGATCATGGAGCTTAGCTCCTCAGTGATTTGCATGGGCAGTCTCATCATTTCAGGACTTCTTTCAGGCTCTTCTCCAGACTTTAATTGGTCTTGTAACTCTGCTTATGTCTATGTCATGAGCTACAAGCTTTTCTTCACAACCTTGAGGGCCGGATAATTGCTTTGTATTTTTAAAGTTAAAGCCTGAAATTCATGAATGATCACGTGAATTGGGAGCCTAGTATCTACTGTGCTATGTTTTCACTATCTTTTCAGTGCCCTCTTTCCACCCTTATTTGTAGACTACCATTGGAATTACATTAATAACACAGTATTCCCAAATATTTCTTAAATCTAATACAGCATAATCTTAAATCTATGCATCATATATCATGTATATATATTTTATATATATATAATCTCTATATATATTTATATATATATATATTATCTATATATATTTATTTATCTATCGATCTATATTTAGCAATCTAAATATTTAAAGAAAAGGCATTATTAAATTGTGATATCCTGGCTCAATATTGTAACTGAGTCATATTATGGTAGCTTGGGAGGCACATGAATAAAGTTCTTTATGAAAAGTATTTTTCCTTATTATGTTATTGACAGGCTTTGAATACGTGGCAAGATACTTTATTTCTTTTTTATAACATCCATGAAATAGATGGTTGTACCAATATAATTCAGAATGGTATTAGCATATCATATATAATTGTCATTATTTTGTACATTTTTAAAAAGTTAAACAAATACCTCAGTGATCCAAGGCCATTATTAGAATGCTTAGATTGTTGAAATTGTTTGTTTTACAGTATGGCTTGCAATACAAAAGAATTCCTAAATTATTTTACACAAACTAAGAACTGTTTGTTTCATCTTGGTTCAAAGCTTCCTGAAGTCTTTGCATTCAGTTCAGTGATTTAGTGTGTGTCTGTAAAGACCTAGGGCATATACAGTTACCAAAATATAAATATTGATTTAGTCATCATTTTATGTAATGCTAAATCCTACATCAAATACATAAGAATTATGTTATCAAGTACAGAAGATTAAACTAAAATAACTCTGCTTTTTGTATATTCTTCTTTCTGAGTTCTACTTTTTAAATAGGATTTTCCCTCCACATATTTCTCTTTTAAGATTGTGATGTTCCAATCCTTATTGGATAGGAAAGTAGTCTCACTGCCACATAAAGCTATTTTCTCTTTACTTTCTTGTTCTCCAGATTAGCAGTTTTTCTCCAGCATTATCTGAGACAAAAATGACCATATTTTTATCAGGATGCAGAATCTTGCTATATGGACTTTCAGAATCATTGATAGAGCTTGTATTCTAAACAGGGTTTTGTTGAGATGAGGATGATACAGAATACCTGCACCAGGCCAATAGTATATAACACTGTCTTGATACAGTTCTGGAAAGAAGTAGAATGCAGTGTCAATTGAGTACTTAAAAGCCTTGATTAGCACAGTGATAATATAGAGATTACAAAAAGTTGTAGAAATAATAAATAATATAAAGGGGTTTATAATCATTATGACATCTCTGCAAGTTTTGTAAAATTATCGTATGTATGCTCCATTGGCTCATGTCATGTGTACTTAACTTCATCTGTACAAAGTTGCTCCAAGCGAAACAGGTCAGATCCTTTGCATGTTCATTGAACAATTGTAGGTAATTGCACAGGACACAAAACAATGGAAACTTGGAGCTGTATGGCCAGGAATGTTCTTGGAAGACAGGAGAAAATCTTCAGCTAGTACAGATGCAGAGGCAAAACTCAAAAGTTTCTGATTTTCTGTTCCTGCAGACTGTCTGTTACATTGCAATGCTTTCTGTATAATGTGAATTAGAGAATAAAGTCTTGAAACTGTAAATTTGCAATAAAATATGTGGTACTTAGGAAGAAGCTCTTTTCTACCAAGAGATTCCTGCCATTAAATACTGTAGAATTTTATTTTTAGTTTCAGAGAGTTACTCCAAATGAGGCTATCAGGACTAAGGGCACTGCTGAGCCTGTCTGACATGACACAGTACAATCTAATGGAAGCCATCGCAATCTATCGGGTCAGGGAGTTTCCTATAAAAGGGAGAGCTTGTGTTTTCATAAAGTAGAATGACTAATGTTATGAATATGATATGTAGGTGTTCAAAACCTTTGATGGAAGCTGATAGAATTTCATCTGCCATGTTGCAAATGCTCCATATCTTTTTTTTTTTCTTTCTTTTTTTCCTTTTTCTTTGTTATATTGATTTTCCACACTAGATGGCAGTGCCTTAGCACTAGTGCGTGATAGGGGAATTGATTTAATTTGTCCAGGGGGGAAGAAATCCTTCTGTTTCATGTTTCCTTTTACATACATAGCTCAAAGAATTGCAGAGAGGAGACTGGATTATGATGACCCACATATGGATGGGCAAAGGAAGATGCAAATTATTTCCCCTCTTCCTTTGTACAAATGAAAATCTGTTCAAGCTGATCGAACCAGACTTGCACTGGCGGTAGGGTGAGATGAACGGGGGCTATGTCTCTGTGCTGTCCCCAAAGAACTGCGTTCATAGAAACTTCACGTGAAATGCTGTATTGATTTAGAGCTGAGAGTGCATCCAGACTCTGAGCAGATTGCCTCACAGTTTTGAGCCATATGTTGTCTATACTGAGAAGTCAGTGAGAGAAAAACACAGCTTCCTTCTCTTTCCAAGAAAGCCAAGTGCTGGAGAGGTCGGGGTGGAGAGCTGAAAGATGATGGGGTGCACCTAGATATTGCTGTGTTAGAGCTAGAAGACAGCTAGGGTACATATGTGCACCTTTGAGCTGGGATGCACTCCTGGATTGTGTGTTAGGTGAAAGACTGGAAGTTTACTAACTTGTATTTTGACTAACCGAAGTGTCTGTGAAACTCCGATGGTGAGGACTGAGGGGAGATCGTGATTAGACAAACGGGCTCTGGAAGTGTAAACATGTACATCAGTAACAGGTGAAAACTAAAAGCTGGAAGCCTGGAGTTGAAATTTAGCTTGAAATTGTGATTTGAAATTTAATGGATGTTTGAAATTTATGGATGAGGTCCTTAAAAACATAGGGTTATTAAATAAACAAAAAAACCTTTGTCATTAATTTTCTGAGTCTCTAATGTTCATTCTTTCAATATTGTGTTCATAACCTGGAAAGGAAACCTCCACCTAATCCTGTGAAAGGAAGAGACAGGACTTTGAAAAACAGCAGATATCAATAGATATCAATAGTTGAAATAAAAAAAATGAGTCACATAACATTATCAGGAGAAACTAAATACCTTAAAAGACAAGTAGCAGTAGGAAAAAAAAAAAAGAAAAAAGAAGCCTGACATAGGAATGACTGATTGTATGAGAAACAGCTGAAAGAAAGAAGGTATAAAAGAGCCTGAAAAAAAAATGTCAAGAAGTCAAGAGCTGCCAAAGAAATAACTTTCTTTATATAAAATTCCTGAAGAATCTCTTCATGGTGGGGTTTGCTCAAAAATAAGATCATTTTTTCAAGTTTCAGTCCAATTTATACTTAACAGGAGTTAAATTTGATGCAATACCTTTATCTTGCTCACTGGAGTTCCACATTTTAAAACCAGGAAAGCTCTTGCCCGAGGCTGGGAAGAATACTGCCATGAATACATTTTCTTAAAGAAAATTTAACTAAACTTGGTGTCTTCTGGGACTGCATGCAGCTTCTGCCTTATTTATTCAGTTTTATTTTATTTTTTGCTACATCCCTACTGAATGAGCTGGATAAAACCAAACTGAAATACAGGAAAACAAATTTTCTCTCACTGTTTTTTACTGAATCTGCCGTAGTAGCTGAAATTTCATTAATACTGCTGGAAGGTAGGCAGGCCAAAGGAATGTTTACCTATCTTCAACCACAACATTCACAGAAACGGAATCTTTTGCAAATTACGCTGCTGTTATTTGCTGTCATTTTTTGCATGTCACAGAAGGTGGTAGTCCTGCCTATAATTTATTACATAATTCTGCCAGAGCAGAAGATGCAGATGGCTTGCTATAAAAATGCAATGCAAATTATATTTGATAGTGCCACTTAGATGATTCCTTATTAGTTAGGGGAAGCAATAAACGGTGCTAAGTTGGAATTTGTCAGGAATTTGGTGCTAGAGAGTGAGCCTCATGCTTGGGGCAGTTATGTGGGAGGTAGAAGTTGCCAGTTCTTTAAATCAGAGAGAACAAATGATTGAATATAGACCTCCCACCCACCTGCCAGATGAATTTTCTAATCACCAAGTTAGGTTGTCAAGGGAAATAACTATTCACTTTGCAACAATGATTTTTTTTCTTTCTGAATTTGAATATAAATATCTTGCCTCCGTACTCGGCACTGGTGAGGCCGCACCTCGAATACTGTGTTCAATACGAGAAGGGCATTGAGGTGCTGGAGCGTGTCCAGAGAAGGGCAACGAAGCTGGGGAAGGGCCTGGAGCACAAGTCTTATGAGGAGCGGCTGAGGGAACTGGGACTGTTTAGTCTGGAGAAGAGGAGGCTGAGGGGAGACCACATCGCGCTCTACAACTACCTGAAAGGAGGTTGTAGCGAGGTGGGTGTTGGTCTCTTCTGCCAAGTAACTAGCGATAGGACGAGAGGAAATGGCCTCAAGTTGCACCAAGGGAGGTTTAGATTGGACATTAGGAAAAATTTCTTTACTGAAAGAGTGGTCAGGCCTTGGAACAGGCTGCCCAGGGAAGTGGTTGAGTCACCATCCCTGGAAGTATTTAAAAGACGTGTAGATGTGGCGCTTAGAGACATGGTTTAGTAGGCATGGTGGTGTTGAGTTGATGGTTGGACTTGATGATCTTAGAGGTCTTTTCCAATGTTAATGATTCTATGATTCTATGCCTTGAAGGTTTTCATAAAACAGAAACTTCCAATTAGGCTTCTTCACACCAGTAGGAAGCGTGACACGGAGCTGTTTGAGGAAAAAGGTATGAGACATGAACAATATCATGCAGAAATTTGAACTTGGGGAGGTTTATTGTTGGGTTCGGAGGAGTTGTTTTTATGTTCTGTCTTGGTTTGGTTCTCTTTCGTCTTGTGGTCAGATGATAAACTGGGATTTTCCCTTTGTACAGATCTTTGAGAAGTCTGAAAAAAGGAAGTCATACAGCGCATAAGTGAATTCCTTCCAGAGTTCCAGTCTTCCTGAGCACACAGTTTCACAGACCAGATGATATAGAGTATTCAGAGATATAGGGGCCCATTGGGTACCCCAGTGCTAGAGTTTCTTTATCATTAACAAAATAGCATTTTCAGAGATGACCCTAACCAATCTGCGTAGTATGCAGATCAAATTCTAGTTAAAAAGAAGAAAGGTCATTTGTAAACTTTTAATGTAAGTACCAAAGGAACATGACATCTATATTTTAAAAATAATTGGAGAGTGTCATTAAAATCTGATTATCTCATTAGTTCTGTAGCCACTTTCACTTTTTTTAACAGCCATGCCCAGCACTTTGGGAAGCAACAGGAACCTTCTTCTTTTTGTTCATGCAAGCCAATAGCAACTCGCTCTACCTTACTCACATGGCAGTTCTGATTAGATCTGAGGAACAAATGAATGACAGGATGCTTCAAACCACCCAAATGACTTGTCTTTATTCATATCCATGATTTAATTGTAATTAAATTTGTAATTGTAGGTTTATCTTCAAGAATCAGGCTTTGTAAGCATAAGGACTGCTCTTGTTTGTTAAATGATAACACCCATAATTCAAACTTTATTTCCTCAAAAAGACAATGTGCTCTTCCAGACTATTTTCTTGGGTTTACTGTGACTGTGTTTTTGAAAATCAAAAACAAACAAAATGTCAAGTCTGTCCAGTTTTGATAATCTGGCATTCATGAAGAAAACATTCAAGGTGTTCTGTTTAGACAAAGTGTTGCTTATGGGTTTGTACTACTGCTTCCCATCCCCAATATTTTGCTTGCATCCTTCTGATTCTGAAGTGTCATCTCCACAACAGGAGCAACAGGAGCTACTTTTGCTAAATTAATGTTGACATTCCTCGTTGCAGCTTTTATGCCATCCAGTCACTTACAAGTCAAGTTTTGTAGATTGCACTTGAATTACTCCAGCCATCATCTGGAAGACATCCTTCTGACTCATTGGACTTGGGAAAAGCATTCTATCATAAATTCAATTTTGAATGTTTTTTCTTGTCATGGATACTCTTGCAAAATACTCATTAAGCACTCTTGTCTTCCCGATTTCTGCCTTTTTCTTCCTTACTTGGCCCTATACAGCTTTTTTTTCCTTTTGCCATCATCTTCCTCTTCAGAGGCTTATAAATGAATTCATTATCCTTTCCACTGTGATATCATTTTTCTTTTACCTTTCTTTTCTTAGTTTTGGTTTTTGTGTGCATTTTGAATTTTTTTTTTGCTGTTATTATTAATGTCCACCAGTGTTTTGTCCTTGCTTTTTTGTTTCTGTTTCTTTAGTTGCCTTTAAGTTTTTTTTTTAATTTAAAAATCTTTGTTTCCTTATACAGTTGCTTCTAAATGGAATACATTGTTCTGCCAGCAATTGAAGACTCTGTACTCATGGGGTTTTTAACATGTAGTCCACTCTATTGCATTTTATTTCATTTCTAGCAAAGTTAAAACCTTTAAAGGACAGCAGCTTTGGTTGTTTCTTAATTGTCTTTGTTTTCCCATCTCCATCATGGCAGACATATGGAAAACAGCTGGTGCCCTTGTTTCCATTCCTTAACGATACTTCCTATGGTCACATGCGGTTTCGAATCAATGCAAGTTCTTTGGGTGGCATAATAGAGATAAGAGATTGGTATTTTCTTTATAAAATGCCATGCTCCCTTTTTTTTTCTTTTTCTTTAATTCACGTGTTTTAAAACAGGGGCCGAAATACCTAATTTCACTGTTTACCGCTTTCTTGTTTTAGTGCATTCATGAGTAAAATTCTGCAACATACTCAAAATCCTTCACTTCCATTTACTACTTTTGGTTGCTGCCGTAGATTCAAATCCTCAGTCCAGCTGAAACCAAGTTGGCTGCTAGAAAGAAGGTTCAAATGCAAGTGGAGAAGTGAGAAACTTCTGCTATAGTCTGCAGAGCTTCTGTGAATATGTTCTGCCAGAGGATCTACAACAATAGCCAAATTAGCATTTTTCACGCTGTCATTTTAACTGCCCTGGATTAATCACAGAGCCAGTATGCTTAGTCGGCGACATAGGGAGATCCCTCACTGTGTACATGAGGACAGTTTCTCATGGGATGCAGCCTCTTTTTAAATTGAAGAAAGGAGCTGACAGGCAGCAAGGCCCCTCAGGATGTCTGAGTTCCCACCAACCCAGCTCTCCATGAATGTTTTCCCGCTGTATAGGCAGATGCTGGCAGCAGGTCCAGCAAGGCAAGTGTTTGGCCCTCTGATTTCCCATGCTTGCTGTGGCTACTCCTGTCATTGGGAAATCCACATTTAGGTGTCCTTTTTTTATTTAGCAAATGCCTATTTTCTGCAGATGGAAACCAGTTATGTTACCTTTCTATAGGAAGACCTGAGCACTGACAGGACATACTGCTCAAAGGTTGGTACATGTGGTAAATTGTGGCTGCCCTTACAGCATACAAGTACTAAAGCTTTATGCATTTTTATTTCTTAAGACAGACAGACAGACACACACACATACAAAAAAGGTAAAAATATGAAATAACAGCTAATAAGATTCTAGAGTCTATATTTTTGTCCATTTTGTGGTTTGTTGCTGTTTTAAAACTTTCTGCCTCATTTCAGAGATTCACCACAATTCATGTAAATGTACTATATAATAATAGCAGCAAAGGTAGTGAGATAGGTTTATATCCTTCGCACTGTTAGAGGCAATAGACTTGATTTTCCAGTTTTAGGTGTTTAATTTTAGCATTGTCTCACTGTCATTTTAACTTTGTGAAATTTAATATTAAAGTGAGTGTTTATTTTGTTTGTCCTCTACAAAGATGGCAAGAGAATCATGAAGCATTAAAATTCAAGAGGAATTGTTTGAGGGGGAAGGGAACATCATATTCAATCATGCCATGTCTTAAGAAGTCAACAACAAAAGACACAGGATATTTATCTGGAATTATCACAACACTGTATACAGACAGGAGGCAAAACCAAAACTGGCATTTTAATTTGAATATCCAAAATTGCTGGTCCTGAGGAACCCAGTTACCACTATTAAAATTTTTCTTTTTCTTACTTCAGAAGCTTATTACTGACAGTCTTCAGTTTGGGATGCCGAATGTTGTCGTCGGCTGCACAGCTCACGCCTCGCCCCAACTCCTCCATTTCTGATACATCGGGATAGCTTGCGGCGGCTCTGTTTCTCCTGGGGCTGGCGTGGGCAAAGCGAGCTGGTGTCTGCAGGAAGGGAGCTGAGATACTTTCTAGAGACAAAATGTCAGAGCAGGTGTAGGAGGCTGAAAACAAGAGCAAGGTGAGGTGAGAGAAAGCTTTTCCGTTTTCTAAGTGGCTAAGGATGATTTAATTGATCAATTGGTAGTACAAACCACAGAACAATGTATTCACACATTTTTTGGACTTGATGGACATGCCTAATATTTTGTCATTTTGGTTCTTAGTGTACTCGCTTTACTATTTGACATTTAACGTATCGGTTGAATTAAATCTTGCAAAATGGAAGATCTGCCCTAAAACGTTCTGTTCCATTAGCTTCAATCCATACCTTTTAGTACTAATTGCTATTTATTTACTGTATCAGAGAGACCGATTGAAAATCCCTCAAAACAGCAACAGATTTTTGTATGATACAAGAGACAAAATCCTAATTTTCCCATATTCTTTCCAAACCTCATCACAGTTTTCCCTCCATTTGCAAACCATGTATCATATATTTTTCCTTCTTTCTGTTAACATTTTTTACATCATTTGGATGGGGGAGTGATGTTAATTTGTATTTGAAGTATTTGCCAAAAATCTTTAGGCAGAGGTTGCTGAATCTCAGATCTGGTCAGTACTCTGAGTTTGTAATTCTCCTTTCCCTGCCTGGAGGGTGGAACTTATTTCCGAGTATGATGGGTTTTGGAAAAGGAAATCAGAAACGTTACCTCACTCCTCCTTCCAGCTTACAAAAGATTTTGGATCTTCCTGAAGGACTTAAAAATACGATTTTCTAGCAAATGAAATGGACTGCCTGAAAAGAAAAAGAAAAAAAAGGACTGCTTATTAGATTTCCATAGTAACATGTATAGAATATTTGCAAAAGTTTGATTTTATTACATAGTTCTGTTGTCTGGCATGAATAGATCAGTTTGGCATCATGAGTTATGCTTCACGTTTTACTGGGTTCTGACTCGTCATGGCAATATAAACATCAATCAGTGTGACGTGCAGATGAAGGCAGTAGTGTTCCGTGGTAGTCTGCATAGACAATTTAACTTATTGCCATAAAAGTTGTATTCATCTACTATATTTATTGAATGGAAGAGCCCAGTGAAGAAAGCTGCAACCTTTAGCTTTGTTTTGTTATGAAAAATATAGCATAATAGGTAAGGTTTGAAATCCTATTTCTTTTACTTAACTATTGGGGTTGCATATCTTTATGTTTCAAAATTGCCAATGTATGTTGCCTGTTTGGCGACATATGGATACACCTTATTGATGTTCTGTTCTCTGGGAGTGAAATCTCTGAAAAGTAATACCTGTGAGGCTGGTGTAATTCCTGGAAAGACAGCAGTGGGCCCCAAACCTGCACATTTGTAATTGCTTAAGTAGTTCCGCTGAGGAGGAGTATGAAGGATTGGATCCAGCTAAGGTCTGACAAGGAATCAGTTGCAGTCTGATGCATCTTTTAAATACTTTAAAGTATTTGTAAATTAGTGGGATACAATAATAATTTTATTTCTGTGAGCTAAAATACAGTTGATCACACTCGTTATGATGTGGTCTGCAGAGATTAGAGATTCTCAGTTCTTTCTTGTGCGGCTGCGAGGGAGTGGAGTGACAGTGCCTTTATTTCTTCTTGTCACAGGATCAGTCTTCCGCAGGAAGGTTAGTAGTGAACCTTAATTTTTGTATATAATCCTGCATGTCCTTTTGTAGGAAAGGTAATGTAACCCAAATATTATCCAAACATTTCATAAAGAAAAAAATATAATTAGTAATCAAATATCACAAAGAATTGGATGAGGTGGATTATTTGCTCTCTTAGTCTTCATTTAGGAATACATTGTGTATCTTAAGACCAAGGGTAAAGACAAAATAACAGATTTCCTCTCATAACTCACTGAGACATTTTTAGCTTTCTGTTTTATTGCGCTCTCTGTGCTACTTCCATCCATACTGGTTGGCTTGTAGGAAAGTAGGACGTAACCCTGGGAGTGACATTCCAGATGCTAATGATCCAGTTCTTTGCCTTAATAAGTAAAAGTACATCATTTAAAACCTATCACTTTGTTCACTATCACTACTTTTGTTGGCTAGAAACCACTTTAAAATGTCCAGCCTTAGCTTTAGTCAGAGTCAATTTATTCTTTTTGTTACGTGCTGATACTGCTTCAGTTTAAATAGGTCTTCTTGTTCCATTATAAAGAACAATCATATTTTTTCTGTGTGTTGGTTTGCTAGGATGAACAAGATATGATTTTGTCAGGTACTATTATTTGATAGTGTTGCCATTCCTCTGATCTTTCTAGTAGCTTTATTTTCTACATCTGATCCTGTTTAACTGTACATTTTCTGAAGAAGGATAGAATTGTATAGAGTACATTCGATGAGATTTTATTGTTGCTGTGGCATTTACACATTTTAGGATAACATTCATTATTTTCACAAAGCCATATCACGCAGATATTAGTTTACCAGATTAAGATAGTCATATCTTTCTCTTCCTTTGTTGTCTCCAATTGAGAAATTTCTTGTCATTAGCCTAGCAATCAGTTCACTTGGTAGTATTACATTTCACCCCATTACATTTCACACTACTTCAGTTCTTTTATGATATTCTGATCTTACCTTATTGACTTGTCTGAACCCTCTATTGTCTGGAAAGTTTTTCTTGACCTCTTCTGTTTCTGCTTTTTTTTTTTTTCTTTTTTGTCTATAAGGTGTCGTGTCTTTTTGCAACCATGTTGCAACCACACTGCAGCCCTCACAGCCTAGAGATCCAGGATAATATGGCCAGACTGAATGCAAAGCTGCTTTTTTTTTTTAAATTTCCTTTCTATACACTATTTCTTTGACATGTGGTTCTAGTGGTTACTTACATATTGCTTTAGATCCTGTCTTGTTTGTCATACTGTGCAGATGCTTCGACAGTCAGTCTTCATTGGTTTCTTGGCATTATTTTTATAAGAATATAAACCAGACATTTTTGAAAAATATAGGGAATATATCAGGGAGTAGAGGCCTTTAACAATAACTTTTGGACATCTTTTATATATGTATTATATAGCTGATCTCAACACCTGCTAAGATTACAAAAGCAATTTTGGGAGGAAGGATTCCACAAAAGGCAACACAAAATCCCTGACTGTGGGGTTTTTTTGTTGTGCAGCAAAACATGGATATGTTACAATACACAGGCTCTACTTTCTGTGGTGTGTTTATTCCATCAGCAGATAATACTGGCAGGCGGGACAGCTGACATTCTGATTAATCTCACTTTATTTTATGTAGAATTAAAAGCAATTGTAGATAAGAGCAGCTGACTGTGGGATTTTAGAAGTTTCTTTTTGACTGTTCTGGTGCATAAATTGCTGAGCACTGTAGCTATAAAATCTCCTTGCTCTTTGAAATTGCCGAAGGTACTTTAGAAACAATATAAAAGGCGCTTTTAAAAAAAAAAATCTAAAAATTCCTTACAACGTGATCATCATAAACGTCAGAGACAATATCAGCAGTTTCCAAATTCTGAGTGCAATTTTGTTTTTCCTCAGGAAACATTGTTTTCCATTTTTGAGTTTTTCAGTGCACTAAATCCCTGATCTTGTGTCTCAGGTGTTAACAGAAGGGAAAGAGGAGCCATGATGAGTGCCAAAATGAGGTATGGGTAAAATTAGGCTGAGAATAAAAGAACAGCATAACACTTAGTCACATTTATCACAACTTGCTAATTGAAAATTATATTAGATATGGAAATCTCATGATAAGAACACTTAATTGTTTTTCTAAGAGAATTCCTTGGTTATACAGTTTGGAATAATCTAGAAATTGAGTAGAGTGGCCTACTATGCATCTGCATTACATTTGATTTTCAGTCTGTTACCAAATAACGTGCATTGTCAGAAAGAAAACCTCTCATCTTGTTGTGTACTAAAAGGTGTAGAGTGGTCATGTTAGGACCGGTGATGTTCAAAAGTGGAAGAAATAGCCATGTCAGACACCCTTTCCTATTCAAAACATCGTTGTTTCTTGTACTTTAAAAATCTAGAAAGTGCTCAAGATTGTCACTGATATATTTTTTTACAGAGGACTTTTTCTTTTTTTAAAAGTGGGTTTTCCACGAGACCATAATATATCATGAAATTTGACTTAAAATGTCAGCATAAGCTGAACTCATACACAAGCGTTTCCCCAAGGCTTTGCGAGTTTTTTTTCAATTTTCTGTGCTTAGTTGTATATAACTGATAACTAAGAATCTTGCATCATACTATTACATGTGGCTTGAATAATTTGTAACATTTATGCTTTTTGTGATTTAATATTTGCTGTTCTGTGGATTGTTTTGTCCTTTAGCTTAATATAAAATTGCTTTAATTATATCTTGAGCTCTACTTGTTCCTTTTACTTGAAATTAAAGATACTCGTTAGAAAGGAATGCTACATTTCCAACAAAAATTGAGCAACAAATTTGATACCTGCTGTGAGTGTTCAGAGGACTGCTCCCAACTGTGATATTAATATTGCATTGTTTATCAGGAAGGTAACTTGCTGAGTTATTTCAAGTTAAAGGCCAGGGTTATCTCCCACTGAGATAATAGCAGCATATTTCTTTGTACAAAAGTATTGGTCTAATTATGTTTTTAACTGTGCTACTAACTACGGTAGCCATAAAGCTACATACATTAGGGTTAAAATGACTTTGCATTGTACATTTGGCCCTAAATTATCCTGTTTTTAAAATATATTTGTAAATTTTTACACAGTAGCTTGTTGCCTTGTTTTTGAATTTTATCATTACTGAACTTTAATGTAGTGATTCAAGAAAATTAGCTGCATAGAATTCTTAAACATTTGAATGTTTTAAAAGCAAAGTATATTTTTTTGTGTGTTAAAGGATGGTACTAATTATATTATTTATTAAATATTAGTAATTTTAAGGGGAAGTTACAAATTTAGCATGTGCTAGAGTGAAGAGCGCATTCTTGGTTGTAGTCTGTCAGAATTCTACATTTTGCAGGAGTAAATAAAAAGGAACAAACATACTCAGTCAATATTATGTCAACTAGGCAGTAAATTCAGCAGCATCCTTCAGTCATATTGTATGTTTGATAGCTGTTCGCAAAGTTTGTAGTAACAATGTTTCTAGATCCTTTAACTGAGGCTAAACAGATGGGTTGCCAGCATGGTTTGGTCTCCACCAGAGGCAACAGCAGTATAACATTATGAGGAGGTATAACAGCAATTAGTCTTATTCTCTTGGTAAGTATTAGTAGTAATATTTTAAACTTCTATAGTCCCTCATACCTGAAGATTTTAGTGCACTTTAAATATCTGATTTACTGCTCACATCTACTGCTAGGACATATGGGATTACCATTTCCTTTAAATATAGTGTAATGCAATCAAAGAAAATATGAATCTGCAAGGCATTTATAAGGGCTATACAAGCATGTGAGTAACTGGAGATTGTAGTGCATTGCAGAATTAAAACTAAGGTGAGGAATTACATGAATAAATTTAAGTGTTTGAAATAGAAAGGAAGAAAAAGAGAGTAGAAAGAAAATGCTTTTAGTCAGTTCAGCACAAACTAATTCTCCATGCTGAGCTTATTTAAAAAAATTAATACCTAATCAGTAGCAAAATGGCAGGCTAAAGCAACATCCATAATACTTGGTGAAAGTTTGTTATGAGAAATGTTAACTTAGTCTTTACATTGAATAAGCAGGTAATGCCCTGAAGATCTGAACATTTTAACCCCATTCAATAGACAGCATATGGCAAGGGAAAACTTCCCTTCACCTGTAGCCACAGTTACAGGTGACATGTTTAATACATGGACTCAGCTCATCCAGATACAGTCAACTCTTGATTAGCCGAGGATGAATTATTCAGTCTCAGGTTAAGCGTGCCGCTGATGCAGAGACACCGGAGCTGGCTCGGCATGAGCTGGTTTCATTTCAGGAGGAGGGCAGGCATGCCCAGGCTGAGCGCACAATATGTTCTTGACTGCTTGCCGGGTGCCAGCTGGGGGATCTCCCCGCTCCACACTCATCAGCAACGCTGCCCTTTTCCCGCGGCACCCTTGCTGTGTGTTCTTATGGCCGAATTTCACATGTATCTTGTATTATATGGGGTTTCATGTTACCCAGGTTATCCAACTCCTTCAGAGTCTGAGAGCATATAATCAAGAGTTGATTGTTGCCTGCTGTTTCCTCTTTACATTTTTTATGTACCAATTTGCTAGGAAACTATATTAAAAGTAGGAATAAAATTAAAAATGCTAATTTTAAAGTTATAACTTATATGTGACTTCAAAATTACGCTTAGTGCTGTGTTTTAGTAATAGGTATCATTATCTCTTCCAGTGGCAAAAAGACATTCCTACTACCAACTTGGACATTTTGCTCACCTTGGGCTTTTAGTGAAAAGTGCATTTAAACCATTCCTGCAATGTAATTCTTCTGCACAAAATTGTTAAGACCGTCCACTTCAGAATTTTATGTTCAGTAGATGCACTCTGCAATAAATAGGAACGAGCATGAGATTTAAATTTCACACTGTTTCATTTCAGATTCCTTTCACAACAAGTATTAATTAAGTTCCACTTTATGATATTTTCACATCTACATTCAGAATTTTAAAATTTTCGTCAGTTGTTTTCAGTGCTTTACTGTAACATGCCATGAGTTTTGGAGTGGCAGTTATACACGTATATTCGCATATGTAATTTTTGGCTGTGAAACTATATTTTATTCTAACAGAAGGCATCATTGGCACTGTCAGACCCATTGATTCTCAAAGCCCAATCTGTGTCTTGTGAGTTGGCTTTCTATTTTAGACTATATTAGATACAGTCATTTGGGAATAGTATAATGGAAATCCGCTTATGAGAAGTACTCATGTTGCTTTTACATTAAATTAAATTGTAAATTGTACTACTAATACGTAGATTTTGAACTACTTTTTTTAAAAAAAACACAACAACATTTAAAATGCTTAGCATAGTCATTTATACTTGAGGATGTCATTTATACTTCCAGGGTGTAAGATCTAACCAAGCTTCCACTTCATGTAAAAAGCTTAAAAGTTTTTTGGTTACTTCCATGATGGAAATAACAGTGTGTCAAAACACTCTGCCCAGATGACTTTACCTAACAGGTTAAAGCTTTGAAATCTTTCAGATTCTCTCTGTGAAACATCTATAATTGAATTCTTGGTCAATCAATGGCATTACCGCTGTAATCATAAGATGCCATTTGTTTCATCAACTGCCTCACAGAGAAATATGACAGTATAATATTACACTCAGTGAAATCATGTGAAGTAGATACCTGAAAGGTTAAAATCTACATTTTCACCATTTCTGCCAGGCAGTATCTGAGTAAGAAAAAAAAAGAAGAGTATTTTGAATAGAAATCTTTTCCTCTGCCCTTTAGTTCCACATAATATGCTAAAATGATAGTTGCTTTTAAAATACCAAGCAAATTTTTCTTTGAAAGATTTCCAACTTTTTCATCTAATATGTAGTATCAGGCTCCTCTTGAAATGGAAACAAGCTGGTATCAGTATTTTTGCTTATTAGTCCACCTGTAATTCAGCCCACCTGCATATGTCCCCTCTGGACTTGGCTATAATGTGCAAGCTCGTCTTTTTGTTACAAGGCCAGGCCATTTTCTTATTAATATATGTGCTTGTGATATATTCCCAAAGGCTTTGAAGAGCCTTCCTCTGTGTCTTTGAGCCAAATGGAAAATGTAAGACTTCCACAAAAATTTCAAAAGCTTTGATGTTGCTAGTAAGACCATAGGTAGCATTTGGTTTTGGAACATATGGCAATAAAGATAAGAAAGTGTTTCATATTTAAATCTTTAGTTTTCAGAATTCCTCATTACCAGCACACAACCACCAGTGAAGACAGTAAAGTTTCTGCTCTTAAAATGAACTATTTGTCTTCAACTTCCTAGACACTTTCATTGTAATCTTTGTTTTTATATAAAAGAAGAATGGAGGGAGGATATATATACTTATTTCTGTTATGAGAGCACTTCACTGGTAATTCACACTCATACATCTGCTCAGATTTTAGACTTCTGACTCTTTGCCTCACAGCAGAACGTGCTCTGCTCATCTTTCCCATGCTACTTCGGGCTGTTGCGGTTGTGACCTATTTTCACACTTGTTTCAAGCAGCTTTTGTACAAATAATAAGTTCATCTAAGCTGTGTGTTCACAAAGATTGTCTCTTGCTGAGTAGCTCTCAGTTGTTGAATCATTGATCTTTCCAACCATAACCAGCTGCCTTTCATCTATGCCCATTTGTTTAATCTGCCTTTTCTCTTCCATCCCTACTTACAGCCTGACAGCATGACTGACTACTCTTCCAACCTCAGCCTTCCCATTCCCATGCACTGTTGGTAAAAATAATTGTTTTACTACATTTTACGCCTTCCTGTGCCCCGCCCTCCCATTAAGGTCAATCTACTGTCACTGTCCTCAACAGAGTCCATCCAGCATATGTATTTGCAGCTTCTTGTTGGCTGTGTGTTGTAAGTCTCCCTCTATGTTGATTTTAAGAACGTTTAAGTTGCTTCAGTCCAAAGACAGAAAGATGGGAAATTCGCTGTCTAAGATGCAATTAAAACACCTCATGCAAGCTAAGTGCCTACATTTGATCATTATGCAGCTGCTTGAGACCAGACGGGCTAATTTCACTGTACACAAGATGTACTTGAGAGACCTAGGCATCCACCTCAAGTAATACCGCTTCCTTTAGGCTCACCAAAATGTGTAAGCAGCTACAAGCCTGTAAAGTGTGCACAAAACACACAGAAAGCAGAGATGCAGCTCTCTGTCTCAGCAGTTACTGTGTTCTTAATGATCAGCTTCACCTCATGGATGCTGCCCCAGCGGATTTAGCTCCACACCATGAAGGTGTCACCAGGAGTGTACAAGGCATGGCCAAGCTGACAGGAATAGGAGAGGCAGGGTGGAGAAAGAGGAGGGAGAAGGCAGAGGTTGAATAAGAGCTCTGAAGGACCCTGCACCATGATCCTCACTTTCTTTCCCAGTTTTTAGAAGCAGCCCAAATAAAATTGTTAGAGAGAGAAATCTTATCAAAAGTTTCTATCAATAACAAACCTTCTAAACAATGACTTTTATTCCTTCTTTCTTGTACTCACTCTCAATACTTGTATCTTCACTTTTAGCTGGAACTCCTCATGCCTGCTACAGGGTTCTGCACAGGTATCTTGATTTGCTCTTAAGTCTGTTGTTTCTGTCTACTTACTCCTGCAACGCCTGCCAACAGCTGGTAAACAGGCATGCATTGAACTCTACTCATCCCTGCTGGCTCTGAAACTATATGGGGCTGAAAGGTGTTCATCTCTCATCAGCACACGTTTGGCAGAGGCCCCTTACTGAAAGAAAAAGTGGGTGGGAATTGGAAGAGATGGCGTTCTCTCCTCACTTGCCCCAAGTATTCCCATGCTCAACACCATAAGCACAGAAGAATATAAATCATTTGGCAGTCTTTGGTTCCTCTAAACCAGATCATGTGAAAGAACCACAACCTCTCTTTTCTAAAATTTTTGTCCTGTGCTCCCAGATTCTTTGAAACCTGTTGTGCACACGCTGACACATTTCCTCAGTAGTGTGAACAAAACCTCCTCATCTCCAGTTTCTCGTATCTTAGCCAGGACCTTGGCCATTGATGACAGGAGCTCTGCTCTGCTGCAGAGCTGCTTTACGAGAGCAACTTGGTGGTTAACCCACATGCATTGAAGCTCAAACATCTGCACAGGGTAATTCCATGCATAGCCAACTCTACACCACCACTGAGATGGTCAGCAGTTGTACAATTGTTCACAGCATGCAAAACTATACATACTAGGTACGTATAACTTCCTATTTCCTGCCTCTACTGCCTGGTCTATCTGGGAGGTTTCTGGGACAATCTTTAAATCCAGTTTTACCTCTTCCACCTGCATTTTTATTATCTCCCTACATGCTGTGTAAACTTTCATTCTATCAACCAAAATTGTAGTCTGCCTTGTGCATAAATATTCCTTCTCCTTATATGAAATACCCATGGACATGCAGCACATATCTGCAATACTTCTACCTCCCTCAGCTGGACATGTTTCTTGGGAGACTGCAACTCCCTATGTACCCCAAGCACAGCAGCAATTTGTCTTTCTTAAGTAACAAGAATAAGGAGAGTCAGGCTGTGAATTGAGGCCACTCTGTGGTGGAATAAAACCCCATACGTTCAACAGAGATGCTGGTGGAGTCCACGTTTTAGCACTGCTGCTCAGAGATTGTCCTTGCCCAGCTGTGGACATGACCTGCTGTGGGTGAGGGATCTGACAAGCCTTGTTGGCCAGTATCCCTCGGGAGTTCTTTATAAGGCACTTTCAGTTGTCTGCATCATTTATTCAGCCTGATCATTTGATGGCTTAAATGAGTGAGGTTTTTGGCAAAGTCCTCAAATTCATTAGAAATGCAGGTCTGTTGCTGGATATGACAGGACCTGGTAACTCATTAGTCACACCTGACAAAGAGTAGAAACTGCTACAATAGGTGTTTGTGATCTTGACTCATTTCAAGTAAGAGTCTGCCACAGTCTGGGCGTTCTTTTTTGAAAAACACAAGGGCATCAACGCAGATTCGAGACAACAGCTTCTTGGATGGCATCTTGCATGTCACACAGAATAATCTGTCTAGTGACATTTATCACTTCCTTCTGGATATGCTTTCAAACTCAGAATTTTTTGGATATGCTGCAACATGGCTAAGATTGCTCAACAATCTTCTTCAGGAATAGCAATATGATTTTTCCCCTCTGAGTAATTTTTCAAAAGTTTTTCCTCTTAAAGTTCAGGGAGAACATGTTCTGATGGTGGATATGTGGCGGTCATTTCTAGAACTTGGTTGACCAAGGACGGAAGTGAATATCCAGACTTGCTACAGGTAGAATGGCACGATCTGGCAGCGTGTTGTGGTGGTGCATCACGAGGATGGCGATGAAGTACTGCACAGATGAAGCACGGACTTCACAACATGTCATTGAAGGAATGGCCAATGTTGTAGCATTCAGTGATTCATCAGAGCTCAACGGTGGGGGCAGCAGTACCCTCATCAGTTTGCTGAATTTGTGGAACTGAAATACCCAGTCAATGATGGATGATGTAGGCAGAAATGTAACTGGCTGTGATATCATCTTATGCCTTGTTCTTCAGCACAGCAGGCACAATAAGCGCCTATAATGGCAAACATGGGCAGTTGAAAGAACAGCATGTTTTGGTTTGGGAATATTCTCTCTTTTTTCAAAATTATTCTTGAATTCAGAGAATTCTGAAACCGAATCCCATGATGCAGAAGCACTTATGTTGAGTTGCTCAATGCATCCCAGCTGTGCTGATCTAATTTCCAGGCAAGCACGCTATTTCAGTGACTGCGGCAGCCCTTTATGCTGTGAGTGCTTGTTGCTTGTCCTGAGGAGCACAGCTTCCTTCTCTGAGGAGCAGTGCCATGCTCCTGCTGGTTCTGCTCGTTCTTCCGCAGGATTACACCCTTTCTGTCAGAGCCCCGGGGTTGTGTTTGTGGAGTGGGACATGTCTTGCAGAAGAAGCCAGCAGCAAACAAGTGTGACTTTTTGTGGTTAGCAATATGAACAAAACCATACCAGCTGCACCTTCACAAGGAGCAACTGTGCGTGACGTTATTCCTCATAGGCCAGAAACAATGTTCTGCATAGAGAGCAGTGACATCTCATCTGGATATTCATACCTCAAATAATTTAAAGTGGCCTTTTATGCATACATCACATTTTCTGCCTCCTGTTTTAATTTCGCTGCCTGCTGTCTTTTTCAGAGGGAAAAATGAGCAAGTCCAAGATTACCACTATTACTATTGCCTCTTTCTTTGCATTTATCAATACCAAGATTTCTCTTCACCTTTCCTTCTTTAGTCCTTGCATCTCTTCAGGAACCCATCAACAGCCTGACATGGCAAATGCTGACTTTGATTGTTATAACGTTGTCTTCTTCATTGGTGACTTACCCAGTTGCCAGCTAGCAGCCTGTCTGGTTTTGTCCATATGTCATTTCTTGACTGGCATAGAAAAAGCAAACTGTTGGCAATAGATATATTTGCTGCTTACTAATTGCCTTTTCTAATTCTTTGAAACTTGACTGTTTTTTTATAAATTCATGAAAAAATTTATAGTAGTGCTGTTAATATTATTGATGCTGCTTTTTTGAAATGCTTAGCTAGCAACACCAGTAGATCATTACTATAGCTGGGCACATGCTCTACATTAAAAGTAACACTATTAAATTAAACAATATACCAAATATAGCCAAGATAGTGCACTATGTCACCATAAGTATATCACCAACAGTGATCCATAGTAGAGTATGTAGATGTCAAGTCTTGCCATTGGTGATTGAAAACTACACCCTGTTCTTAAATAACAATATTTCTGGAAGATATTACACATGCTTTGTTGAATTGTTGCTACAGAAAGCTGATTATTCACCTGGGTATCATGTAGTCATGGCTGTTTGGAAATGCTATGAAATAAATTCAGTGGCTTTTTCCTTTTAGAAGACTAAAATTTAAGATGCTTGGGTGATTTTACTTGTTTATATACAAAATGACAGTCCTAGCTGGGAGTAGTTAATGGTTTCCACTTCCAAAAAGTCTATAATGAATAAAAGGAAAGGTTCTCATATGAAAAGTATGAGGTTCTTGGGGAAATTTGCAATACATCAGGGCTTAGTAATTTAGGTCCACTCGAGAATTAATTTAACTCGTGGTTTAGAAAACTGGAATGCCAAAGACATTCAGTTTAGTAGCTTTGGAGATGATACACAAGCTTTAGTGACAACAATGTCTCTATAGAGCAATTTACAAAATTGTTTCAACAACAGTCTCTGTTGCCTTCATGAACTATGTTTATAAAGATTTACTTTTCATTCTGTTTACTCCAATATTGTATTGTTTTTAGCACTGCTAGAGCTGTCTTTTTTACTTGTGAGCTTTTTGCTATATCTTTCAATATGCAAGTGTGAACCAGCAGAACAGGGAGAAAAATGGAAAGTACAAAGAAATCAAAAGTTCAAAGCTTTCACAGAATGCCTTCAGGTTCTTGAAGTCTTTCAAGTAGAAAAGTATGATGAAAATTAATTACTTGCTGGTGCTAAAACATAATTAAGAAATAATGATGAATAGTGCAATATACAAAATTTAAACAACAGTCATAATATATTATTAATATCTAAAATATTTATCTAGAAGCAATTTTTCAAGCACATCCCAATATTTTGTTTTTTATGTACACGGATATAATTTTAATGATCTGAAATAAAGGCTTGCTAGTGAGAATTGGTGGCTTTGGTGCTATGATATTGTTGCATTTAGGTCACCGTTCAAATAAGGCCTTCTTCACTAGTAAATTCAAGCCATTGAAAGTTGGCTATCCTATTTTAATTTGGGTTTAAAAACCTTTTTGTTGTATATGAGCTTGTCCATTCCTCAATTTTTGCTAAATACCAACAACTGTATCTGGAGTGACGTTCAAAGATATGCTTATGGCTTGAATGTGTACATGGTGAAGCTTCACACTGCAAACTTTAGGCTACCTTTAAGTATCTAATCTAGGTAAGGTTTAAAGCATCTGTGTTTAGTTTTGTATAGTCGATGGAGAGAGATACCTCCAGAGGAACCTGGAAGGATTGAAGTTGCACACCTATTTTAAGATAATGAGATTACCTCCTTTAGTGTTAACTTGATTTCAACTGGGGCTAAGTTCATGCTCTCAAGTGTAAAACTTCGTCTGAATAAAACTGTAATTTTTTAGATAGGTCTTAAGTATTTTTAAGAGGTGATATGAAACTAGTCATAACGTTGTAATACAAAATGAGCTGTTTAGCCATTTAGAAGAAATAGTGTTTGAAAGTATCAAAAGGGAGAAGATCTGCTGGTGGAAAGTGTCATGTAGGAAAATGAAGTGCGCTTTGCCTTGAAGTTTATGCTACAAAAGAGCATAGTGGCTGTGCTGCATCAAACCAAATGTCTGTGTAGGCCAAAATATCTGTCCAGAGCAGCAGTCAGTAATCCTTTTTTGTGCATGGAGTGGGTATTTAGTCAGAGATGCATATGGATGACGCAGGTGTTTAGTTAGGGAGAGGCATGAAGAACAGGTAAGATCAATGTCAAATAGCAAATGCCCAGAAAAGTGTATGAATACTGGTGATCCTATAGTGATACTTCCTTTACTTATAGATAAAGATAGAAAAATATTTTGCTGTTAATATTTGAAATGTAGATGCTGGCGCACCAAAGCATGAGGCCTGCAAATAGATGTCTAGGTACACTTTGGGAAATAAACTATGTATTTTCCCTAGAATTTAATACATTTTGCCCAAAATAAAATTTCACCAACAAAAAGTAGTCGATTTTGTTGGCAAATGATAAACTACTTATTTTAAAGCCGACATTAAGCTTTACCTTCTTAAAATACTTTTGAAGTAACTATTATTCACAGATCCTTTGTAATACCTTTATGTCTTGTTCATTAAATTTTAAAATATGATAATGTTTTATGTTTAAAGGAGAGAAAACTTTGAGACACCAAAGCACATCACTTGGTGTCCTGAAAAGAGCTGAGAAAATAATTCATAATTTATTTGCAGGATTTCAGGTTTTTTTCTCTCCTTCATTAATACTTCACATAGAACAGTTTCCCAGTATCAAATTTTTAGGTGTTGAACTGGGTTAGTTTTAAGTTAAATTCATAATTTTTAGTCAATAGTTTTTTTTGTCAACAGTCATTGAATTTACAAACATTTGACATGTTTGGACTGATAGGATATTTTTGTCCCTTAGCTGTAACTTTACACCACTCTTCTAGTAGAAATGAGAATAAATAATGATTTTTTATGTAGACATTAGCATTTCAGGCTTCAGATGTCTCTGTGATTTCCTGTCTGGGTTTCTGAGGTCCATGACCAATGATATTGAAATTCCTTCACTGGAGAATGTTTATTAAAAATAGAATATAATATCATTTCCCCTAAAAATGAGTAAACACTATAATGTTTGTGACAATGAAAAAGAGTGTTAAGTGTAGATGTTTATTAACTTGCAAGAAGTTTGTTATGGGATCAATGACAACATGAAAAGTAGGAGAAGAGAAAAAACTATAATCAAACAATAGAGACCAGTAACAGGGAACGAAAAGTGCTTTTATAGAATTCAGGAGAGATGGAGTTTCCCACCCTCATGTTTTCTTCATAGTATGAAAGAGAATTCACAGTCTGAGAAGTTTATTCTCACAGAACAGTGGCACTGATTAAAGTCTAGTTGGTTGTAGGTAAGCATCTGACCTTGAGAATGATAGTCTCCTAGTTCTAAATAATATTGCTCTGTGCTTCAAAGTTTTAAATGGCAATAAGATGGTGAAGGATATTAACATAGTCTGCATAAGAAAAAAAATTACATCCCTTTCTGCATTTGATTGTAGAATATTTGTAAGCTCTCTAGCCTTACATATATAGTTACTTAAATTGAACGTATCTTTTTTCAGACACCTACTTTTACTTAGAAAACTAGGCACATAGTGTTTGTTCCTATGCAGTGTTTCCACTAGCATTGAGTATTTCTTTCTTCACTTCATACCAATCAGACATTTATTTATCATAGAATCATAGAATAGTTTGGGTTGGAAGGGACCTTTAAAGGTCATCTAGTCCAACCCCCCTGCAATAAGCAGGGACATCTTCAACTAGATCAGGTTGCTCAGAGCCCCTCCAACCTGACCTTGAATGTTTTCAGGGATGGGGCATCCACCACCTCGCTGGGCAACTTGTTCCAGTGTTTCACCACCCTCATTGTAAAAAATTTCTTCCTTATAGCTAGTCTAAATCTACCCTCTTTTAGTTTAAAACATTCCCCCTTGTCCTGTCGCAACAGGCCCTGCTAAAAAGTTTTCCGCCATCTTTCTTTTAAGCCTCCTTTAAGTACTGAAAGGCTGCAATAAGGTCTCCCTATAGCCTTCTCTTCTCCAGGCTGAATAACCCCAACTCTCTCAGACTTTCTTCATAGGAGAGGTGTTCCATCCCCCTGATCATTTTTGTGACCCTCCTCTGGACCCGCTCCAACAGGTCCATGTCTTTCCTGTGCTGAGGGCTCCAGCGCTGGACACAGAACTGCAGGTGGGGTCTCATCAGAGCAGAGTCGAGGGGCAGAATCACCTCCCTCGACCTGCTGGCCACGCGTCTTTTGATGCAGCCCAGGATACGGTTGGCCTTCTGGGCTGTGAGCGCCCATTGTCAGCTCATGTCCAGCTTTTCATCCACCAAGTACCCCCAAGTCCTTCTTGGGAGAGCTGCTCTCAATCCATTCATCCCCCAGCCTGTATTGATACAGGAGTATCAATGCAGTACCTTGCACTTGGCCTTGTTGAACCTCATGAGGTTCACATGGGCCCACTTCTCGAGCTTGTCCAGGTCCCTCTGGATGGCATCCTGTCCCTCAGGTGTGTTGACTACACCACTCTGCTTGGTGTCATCTGCTGAGGGTGCACTCGATCCCACTGTCTATGTCATTGATGAAGATATTAAATAGTACCTGTCCCAATACGGACCCCTGCAGGACACCACAATGAGGGTGGCGAAACACTGGCACAGGTTGCCCAGAGAGGTGGTAGACGCCCCATCCCTGGAAACTTCAAGGTCAGGTTGGACGGGGCTCTGAGCAACCTGATGTAGTTGAAGGTGTCCCTACCCACAGCAGAGGGGTTGGACTAGATGACCTTTAAGGGTCTCTTCCAACCCAAACTATTCTATTCTATTCTATGATTTATCTCATAAGATCATATGCAGAAGCCCCACTTATGACTTGAATTCTGTGGTGCTTTGCACCATTGCAACTTTACACTTTGTTTGTTTGTTTGTTTGTTTGCATATGCTGCTTTAATATTAGCAGAACAATGCATTTTTTTTACCCAAACCTTTTCTTTACTGAAGGTGACAGAGATTATTCCATCACTAAAGAAATGTTCAGGGTGGAAAGAAACCCAGTGCTTTTTATACCTTGCTTCTGTTTTCAACTGCTTGTTTTTATTATGGCTTTGCCTGCTATAACTAAAAGCATAGTGTTGTCAGCGTAATTATTCCATACACCTCTTTCCATTTTCTGTAATTTGCAAATGAAAGCACATGAAAACTTTCCTTTTGTAGGATTTCATGACACCTCATTTCTTGCCCCTAGAGCCAAATTCACCGCTGTGAAGAAGCTTATCTGCCAATGGTGAGTTGTCTGCCAGAGTCTTTGTATCCCGACTATGTTTCCTAGCTTAATTGCTGTGAGTCAGCAGTAAGAAATTAGAAACACGCTCCATAATGAACGGAAGCTGTCTGTGAATACTGTTTTTTTAAAGTACAGTTGAGCCTTTAAAAGTATAGGCTGATTTTTATGCTTTGTTTTTTTTTAGGGCCATGCTTCCATTCAAATGTTTTTTCACTTTCAGAACTTAACCTCTTGTCATATGTGACAGATCATAGCTAGGCAAGAGTTGTAACCTGTAAATAATCAGCCAAATGATTTTATATTCCCAAATCACTAAGATTTGTAAACCTTGAGCTGTAATTCTGAAATTCTGATTATTCTCATGGCCAGCTTTTCCCGTGTGAAGTGTTCTTGTGAGGTTTTGGAAATGTTGCCTTGTCAGCCCATGTGGTCAGAGTGAGCTTCCAAGACAAAGTTCCTACTCCAAAAATAATGACAATGATACATTACTTTATATAGTGACACATTGTTTTATATCACAAGGATTAAATAGATGACTCAGACATGATCCCAAAGATTTATGCACTCTATAAACTGTAAGCATTTGAGTAAATTTAAGCTTGCACATAAATCTTCCCAGGATTGCATCATAAAATTTAGATGCTGATTGCCAAATATTTATACTAAATACCAACAAAACGTTCTGCTTGATAAACTCGCTTTAATGTTATGCCACCCCTTGATTTTTTCCATTGCTTAGGGCAAAGACAATGAAATGTTACTGAAAGGGAGATCTTGGTGTATTGCATTGCTAAACTAACAACAAATGTGCTATGTCCGGGTCTTCTGATGATTTAAAGTTTTACTCTGTCTTGTGACAAGTAAATAATGAATCTAATCATTACCTTGAAATTATCCTTTCTACTTTTCGCTTCTCTTTTTGTACTTTGCCCTTACTTAATTTGTTGGATGTCACAGACACAGAGTCAAAGCAATTAGAATTTGTTTGGTGTGTTTTCTCTCTAATTTAAGTCCTGAAAGTTTTACATAATCAGAAAGACAATATGAACAGGTATTTATTTTTATATCCGATCTAAAGCTTGCTGAAAATGATTCTTATCAGGTGATTATGCTAAGCATTGAAACAAGGTTTTTAGAAAAAATGTATGAACAAATGGCAAGACACTGCAGATAATAACAAGCTGCCTTTTATTTAACTTGGACAGTTTATGTGTAAAATCCGTAAGCGTAGAGATGCCACTTTTGGGACAGTATTGGGTAGGGAATACTTCTGTGGGATTTTTGAGATATAAGGTCAATGTGAGGGTATTGCTGGATGCTCCCTTTGTCAAGTGGTTTCAGTCCTTTGTGTCCCAATTTTTCTGTCTGTAAAGTAGTTGTACGGATTCTGATTACTTTCATGAAGTTTTGATATCTATTTATACGTCGATGTCTTGAAGAGACACATTAGTACAATTAGTACACTATTAGTATACCATTCATGAATATATGTCTTTTTATAAAAAAAATAAATAAAGTAACATTTTACCCACCCCAGATTTCATGACACGTCCCATGATTGATTTACCGAGACATGTTCCCCCTGCCCCCATCTTGGTCCTGTTCCTCCAAAAATCAAAACCAAGCTTCTGGATTAATCTGATTACTCAGAAGTTAAGCCTTGTTTATTATATTTTAAAATGAGTACTGGTTACAAAGAAAAGATTAACAAGTGCACCTCAGTAGGATGAAAAAAAGAAATCAAATCCTATTCCTTTCTTCCTGTCAAGACTTTAAAGCCAATGTTATGACTGTAGACTTACCTTTTGAATTTGGATGCTTGGAATTCTAATTCTTCACTGAGAGTGGTCGGTCACTGGAACCGGCTCCCTGGGGAAGTTGTCACGGCACCAAGCCTGTCAGAGTTCAAGGAGTGTCTGGGCGACGCTTGTAGTCATATGGTTTAGTTTTAGGTAGTCCTGCGAGGAGCAGGGAGTTGGACTCAATGATCCTTATGGGTCCCTTCCGATTTGAGATATTCTATGATTCTATGCTTCTATGAATTAGTATTATTTATTTAAAAATCCTTTGTCTACCCAGACTAGTCATTAAGTACCTGATTCCCGAGCATGGTTTACTTTTGTGAACTTGTGTCTCCTTAATGCCTCATGAGAGCAGAACCTAAAAGTTCACCTATTGAGTAATTCTATCTGTTAAAATATAGCAGAATAGCTCCATCATGTATGGACACTGTATTGAGAGTTGAAATATTCCATAATATTTTCATAATCCAAAATGATCACACCACTGTGGAAGAACAGTAAATACACTTTTAGGGAGAAAGACGCTTTCAGACTACTAGGACTAATAAGGATCTATATGTTTCATGTTATATTATGTATTCAGTCATGTGTCTTTCTGCAGAATTGACAAATTCTGCATTAAATTGTAAAAAAGGTCATAATAACTCAGAGCTGTGTTTTCATTGTTTCCAAAAAAGTGTCAGGTAATTAACCTTTCTGGGTGCTACAGTTCTGTGGCTGTCAGCCTCACCCCCTTTTTTTGGCAATGCGGTGAGCTGTGAGCGGTATCAGCTACCTGCTGCTCACTGCAAACCTTGGTGAAATTGTGCTGAGTTACTTCAGTGTGTTTGCTTCAATGCAACAAGAGGCAAAATTCAGCTGCAGGCATTTGGTTTTCCTTTATTTCTCTTCCTTCTCTTTTTGCTTCTGGCTTTCACTCACTGAGGGGGTGGGGGACCCTAATTGTGGTTTAGTATTTGTCCAGGAGGCCAATATCGAAAACTTCAAGCAGCCTGCCCCACGCTGAAACAGCAAACCCTACTATGAAATTTTGTAATTATTACTGAACTGAAACTTACTTGAAAAGCAACCATATTCATACAACTTCTGAAACTCTGGGGTTTCAGGAAGCCCTGCGTGTGCATGGAAACAGAAGCGGATACATATACTGAGAGAGAGAAAAATGATATGAAAAAAAGTTCTTGAAAAGGAAATCTGAAACTGAAAAATGGCATTCCAGAAACCCTACTCAAAATCAAGGCCATTACACACAATTCTATGACACCAAGTCATAGAATCATAGAATCATTAAGGTTGGAAAAGACCTCTAAGATCATCGAGTCTAACCATCAACCCAACACACCATGCCCACTAAACCATGTCCCTAAGCGCCTCATCTACATGTCTTTTAAATACCTCCAGGGATGGTGACTCAACCACTTCCCTGGGCAGCCTGTTCCAAGGCCTGACCACTCTTCCAGTAAAGAAATTTCTCCTAATGTCCAATCTAAACCTCCCTTGGCACAACTTGAGGCCATTTCCTCTTATCCTATCGCTAGTTACTTGGGAGAAGAGACCAACACCCACCTCGCTACAACCTCCTTTCAGGTAGTTGTAGAGTGCTATGAGGTCTCCCCTCAGCCTCCTCTTCTCCAGACTAAACAGTCCCAGTTCCCTCAGCCGCTCCTCTTAAGACTTGTGCTCCAGGCCCTTCACCAGCTTCATTGCCCTTCTCTGGACACGCTCCAGCACCTTCATGTCCTTCTTGTAGTGAGGGGCCCAAAACTGAACACAGTGTTCAAGGTGCGGCCTCACCAGTGCCGGGGACAGGGGCACGATCACCTCCCTACTCCTGCTGGCCACACTATTTCTGATACAGGCCAGGATGCCGTTGGCCTTCTTGGCCACCTGGGCACACTGCCGGCTCATGTTCAGCCGGCTGTCAAACAGCACCCCCAGGTCCTTTTCCTCTGGGCAGCTTTCCAGCCATTCTTGCCCAAGCCTGTAGCGTTGCCTGGGGTTGTTGTGGCCGAAGTGCAGGACCCGGCACTTGGCCTTGTTGAACCTCATACAGTTGGCCTCGGCCCATCGATCCAGCCTGTCCAGGTCCCTCTGCAGAGCCTTCCTACCCTCGAGCAGATCAACACTCCTGCCCAGCTTGGTGTCATCTGCAAACTTACTGAGGGAGCACTCGATCCCCTCGTCCACATCATTGATAAAGATATTGAACAGGACCGGCCCCAGTACTGAGCCCTGGGGAACACCGCTCGTGACTGGCCGCCAACTGGATTTAACTCTGTTGACCACAACTCTCTGGGCTCGGCCGTCCAGCCAGTTTTTTACCCAGCGAAGAGTGCACCTGTCTAGGCCGTGAGCCGCCAGCTTCTCTAGGAGAATGCTGTGGGAGACAGTGTCAAAGGCTTTACTGAAGTCCAGGTAGACCACATCCACAGCGTTTCCCTCATCCACTAGGCGGGTCACCTGGTCATAGAAGGAGATCAGGTTGGTCAAGCAGGACCTGCCTTCCATGAACCCGTGCT
Organism: Calonectris borealis; assembly: GCF_964195595.1. Taxonomy (NCBI): domain Eukaryota; kingdom Metazoa; phylum Chordata; class Aves; order Procellariiformes; family Procellariidae; genus Calonectris; species Calonectris borealis. The sequence continues at coordinate 28,488,107 of NC_134315.1, read as the reverse complement.
GGCTGGGCCTGATCCCCTGGTTGTCCCGGACATGGCTCGTGAGCGCCCTCAAAACGAACTGCTCCATGATCTTCCCCGGCACCGAGGTCAGGCTGACCGGCCTGTAGTTCCCCAGATCCTCCTTCCGACCCTTCTTGTAGATGGGCGTCACATAGGCAAGCCTCCAGTCGTCCGGGACCTCCCCAGTTAACCAGGACTGCTGGTAAATGATGGAGAGCGGCTCGGCAAGCTCCTCCACCAGGTCCCTCAGTACCCTCGGGCGGATCCCATTCGGCCCCATAGACTTGTGAACGTCCAGGTGGCGTAGCAGGTCGTTAACTGCTTCCTCTTGGTTTATGGGCGGTTTATCCTGCTCGTCGTCCTTGTCTTCCAGCTCAGGGGCTGAATACCCTGAGGATAACCGCTCTGACTACTAAAGACTGAGGCAAAGGCGGTGTTGAGTACCTCAGCCTTATCCTTGTCCTTGGTGGCAACGTTCCCCCCCACATCCGATAGAGGATGGAGATTCTCCTTGGCTCTCCTTTTGTCATTAATATACTTGTAAAAGCATTTTTTGTTGTCTCTCACGACAGTGGCCAGGTCGAGTTCTAGCTGGGCTTTTGCCTTTCTAATTTCCACTCTGCATGACCTAACGAGATCCCTGTACTCTTCTTGAGTTGCCTGCCCCTTCTTCCAAAGGTGATAAACTCTCCTTTTTTTCCTGAGTCCCAGCCAGAGCTCCCCATTCAACCAGGCCGGTCGTCTTCCCCGCCCGTTCTTCTTGCGGCACATGGGGACAGCCCGCTCTTGCGCCTTTAAGACTTCCTTCTTGAAGAATGTCCAGCCTTCCTGGACTCCTTTGCCCTTCAGGACTGTCTCCCAAGGGACCCTCTCGACCAGTGTCCTGAGCAGGCCAAAGTCCGCCCTCCGGAAGTCCATGGTAGCGGTTTTGCTGACTCCCCTCCTTACTTCACTAAGTATTGAGTATTCTACCATTTCATGGTCGCTAAGCCCAAGCCGGCCTCCGACCACCACATCTCCCACCAGTCCTTCTCTGTTCGTGAACAGCAGGTCAAGCGAGGCACCTCCCCTAGTGGGCTCGCTTACCAGCTGCGTCAGGAAGTTCTCTTCCACACACTCCAGGAACCTCCTCAACTGTTTCCTCTCTGCCGTGTGGTATTTCTAGCAGACGTCCGGAAAGTTGAAGTCCCCCACGAGAACAAGGGCTAGTGACAGGGAGACTCCTGCCAGCCTCTGGTAGAATATTTCGTCTGCCTCCTCATCCTGGCTAGGTGGTCTGTAACAGACTCCCAGCAGGATATCTGCCTTGTTGGCCTTCCCCCTCATCCTTACCCACAAGCACTCGACCTCATCATCACTACCATTGAGCTCTAGACAGTCGAAGCACTCCCTAACATACAGGGCTACCCCACCACCTCTCCTTCCTCGCCTGTCCCTTCTGAAGGGCTTATAGCCATCCATTGCAGCACTCCAACCGCGAGACTCATCCCACCATGTTTCCGTGATGGCGACTAAGTCATAGCTACCCCGCTGCACAATGGCTTCCAGCTCCTCCTGTTTGCCGCCCATGCTGCGTGCATTGGTGTAGATGCACTTGAGCTGGGCTGCCGATTTCTCCCCCGACATTGGCGTGCGGTCCCTAGGCTCTTCTCTAGTGAGCCTGGTTTTATCGCCTTCCCCCTTCAAATCTAGTTTAAAGCCCTCTCGATGAGCCCGGCCAACTCATACGCAAGAATCCTTTTCCCCCTGCGAGACAGCTGAACTCCGTCCATCGCCAGCAGGCCCGGTGCCGTGTAAACCTCCCCGTGGTCAAAGAAGCCAAAATTCTGGCGATGGCACCAGCCCCTAAGCCACGTGTTGATCCGATGAGTTTTCCTGTTCCCTTCAGTGTTCCTCCCTGCCACTGAAAGGATCGAGGAAAATACCACCTGTGCTCCCGATCCTCCCACCAGTCGCCCCAGTGCCCTGAAGTCCCTTTTGATCCCTTCTCTCTGCAACCTCCTCACTGCCAGCCTGTATAACCAGTAGCGGGCAGTAATCGGAGGCCTGCACGAGACTAGGGAGCTTCCTAGTAATGTCCTTCACCCGGGCCCCAGGGAGGCAGCAGACTTCCCTGTGGGATGGATCTGGCCGGCAAATTGGGCCCTCCGTCCCCCTCAGAAGGGAATCACCTATGACAATTACCCTCCTTTTTTTCTTAGCAGAGGCAGTCGTAATGCGTGGGGCTGACTGCCTCACCTCGGGCAAACCCCCTGGATGGGCCTTCATCTGCATCCTCGTTTGTCTGGCCCTCAAGTTCCAGAGCCCCATCAGTTGTCACAAACTCCTATGATGAGTGAAATTTGCAGTACAAATAGCAGGTTCTGAGGTCAAAAGAGGTCTTTTCCAAATTTAATAAAATTTATTTGAATATTCCATTAATGTCACAATATCGGCTCATTTCATTCTAGAAAGAGATGTGAAAATAACCCAAAATCTTGAACTCGCACAGTGCTGATGCTCACATTTTTACCGAGGTGGAACCCAGTCTCCTTTTCTTGGCAACTCTTTCGTGCTAGATTCAGTGCTTTGTAATGAGGTTTCATTATATGTGCCCTCTTACTCGGGCTGGAGTTCAGATCAAAGCGTTTACTCTTTCACAGTCTGTCCTTGCCTGTGTCAAAATGTGTCCATTTGGCTCTGCTCATCTTAATTGGCTCTTCTGAGCTTCTGTTGCCTGCAAGTACCACAAATACAACTTTTTATGGCAAGTATGTGGAAGTCTGAGGCATTAAAAAAAAGGCTGGTTTCATTTGCTGGCAATTAAGATAAGGTTATTCATGCATGCAGCAGATTGCTTTTTTTCCTTCTAACTAATTATCAAAGGTCAGTTTTAGCATCAAAGTCCTGAGTATCTACATAGTCACTGACTTTCCACAAAGTCAAAGAAGTTCACATCCTCACAGGCAGCGTTCAGCAGTGCTTAATGAGTGGTCCCAAGGCTTCTGTTGAACCTCAGAAGAATAAGTCTTCCCTGGAAAGGGAATATACATTCAGTTCCATTTCTGTGTAGGTTTGTTTCTAACTTTAGAACTACTCAGAGTACATCAGAAATGAGTGATGAATACATGAACAAGACATATATTACTTTGGGAAGTTTTCCAGCCACTAAAAAGAATGAAGGCAGCCATGCTTAGGTATGTATGCGTTCATCAGTTCCATCTGCTGTCCACTGACAGCAGGCCTTTGGGATTTATTGCAGAATAAAATATTAGCCTAATGGACAACGAAAATACAGTGCATGTATCTACTTTAATGTATCATAAAGAAGCATCATTCACTTCTTTAGAAAAATTATAGCAAAAGGAAATGGCTTTATTAGCAGAAAACAATGTTAATAATAACAGTAAATGTAATAAGATTAAACGAGATATGAGATTTGTCATTTGGAACTATCAACAAAATGTTTGGCTTGCGTTGAGGAATTCTGCAGTAAGGTTGCTGTCAGTGGGACATGGCTGGATAGGCATTACTGGCTGGTACTGTTACATATGTTTTTTCAATTTCTTCTTAATTGTAAGCTTTCTATCTTTGGAAGAGAACTGCTAGTTGTTGCCAAACCTTGCTTTCTGCCTTACAAAACTGCACAAAAGACTGTTTCAATGGAATGATCTGTTATGGGAAAATGTATATTCTTTCTTACAAACTTTTTCTAATGCATGCTTGTAATTTCGTGATTTATAGAAATACTGCAAAGAACTTGTAACAACCCTAATTGCAGAAGGTGAAGTTTGTATCCATTTCAGATAGTCAAGGTATCCTAAGTAGGAAACTAAGGATTCTTCTTAACAGAGATTCCAATCTGGCAAAGACATGACTGTGGTACAGCTAAGAATTAAATCGCAAGTGTTGTAAAAAAGAATTAACTATAAAATCATATGTACTTTCTCTTTTTTCCTTATTTTTTTTAGAATGCATTGCAAATATTTGTATTCATCTACAAGAGACCGAAAACAATCCTTTGTGTTTGTACTTTCATATATATGTATTTCAGCAGGTGTCTCTTCTGGAGACAATGAGAATGAACCAAGGAAAACAGCTGATTTTGCACTTTCTTGTCACTATGACCCACAATCATTTTCTGTTTTTTCAGATAGTGAGTTCATATATCTTTTTCTAGTTCCAGTGAATGTGTAGTGTCTTGTGTTCAGAAGACTTCCCCTCTTAGTGTACAGTTTCACCATTTCCGTGGAACAGAGCTATTGCAGAAAATCACCATGCTTGGGAAAGGTAAGAAAAGTCCCACAGGAGTGCTTAAATGCCAGGAGACAGCAGATGACTGAGACAGTGTTCAGTGAAGACAACACACAGGGAGCAGATAATTATCATAGTATCTTCATAGTCTTGTGTTACAATGCAATGTTTTTACATGAGTTGGAACAGCTGAGTCTGCTGCCCACAGCTATGGTTGATCACCATCTCCAGTCGGTCGTGACAGATGAAGCATCAGTTACCTGAGCAGTCATGTCTAGAAATGAGTACTTTTTTTCCTGTTGTCGAGGTCTAGATGTCTTTTCAGCATGCTGGAATCCAGAAGACTGAACTGATTGAGGTAAAAGTGGATATGTCAGTTATTTGTCAAAATATATGAATTATTATGTTCTGTTTAAACCAGTTTTGGTAGGAAAGTAAATAGTTGTATTAGAAAGTAATGGGAACAATGATATTTGCTTTTTATATAATGCACTATAAAAATGTATTTCATACTTACTCTGGAACCTTGTAGAAAAAAATACTGGTTAATGAATTACAGAGAAGTTACAGTAGATTGGTACCAGTATAACTGAGGTCATAAACTGATCATAAGATTTTTTAAAATAGTGCATTTAATAATCTGTTAGTTTATTAGTGTATTAGATTGTTATCTCTGTAGCAGGAACTATATCCACTTCTCTGTTTACGGGATACCCAGAACAGTATGGTCTGAACCATGGGTTTCAGAGCCGTTACTATTCAGTGCTGGCGTGGCACATGAACAGTTTAAGGCTGTTTTAGCGGCCGTGCAGGCATCATGCCTCCACAGGGGACAGAATACCAGTCTAACACCACGTCTGTGCTTCTAACCTCAGGAGTGCTGGGGGCTTTCCTATACCTCATTAACTGTGAATAATTTAAAGTTGCTGACAGCTATCATAATTTAGAGGGATGAACCCAGTTCACACCAAAGCAAACACTGGGAGAGTTCGAGGAAACCTTTGCAGATGCTCTGTGAAAGCTTAGCTGGATTTAATGTATAGAATGAGTGACAAAATTTTATATTTAGTATTAGCCTCATGTCTTTCTGTTGTAATTATGCAAATGCTCTTTTGTATCAAAACATCATTAAACTTTTAATCATATATATTATGTTATTCAACAAAATGAGTCATGCTAGAACTGCAAGATGTTTCATCTGTAAGGAAAAAAGATCAGGAGAGAAAGCTTGTTTGGGCGGGAGAAGAGCATTGTACATAGTTACAAGTTGCTTGCATGAGTAATTTTTAAGTCAGACTCCTTTTTATTTTGTCCTGCATCTCAGTGAATACTACATGAGAGCTCATGGGAGGCATTTTGATTATAGCTTTATCCTGTGGCAGATGCAGCTAAGAAGCATTTTGTACTGAGCAGCGTTGGCCTGTTGGGCAAACACAGTGATCATGTTTCTGGGCACAGCCTCTCCTGAGACACGGCGATTTGCTGGTACCTGCTTCCTAGCATCTGTGGGCCCAGGATGGCTGATGAGTGTGTAATGATTTTGTAAGATGGGAAAGAGGAAATATAGAAAGGAAGTAATAAGAAGAAATGTAAAGACATGTGAGAACCTCCTCACCTTTTACTTCCTTGCCTTCATAGCTTCAGTCACAGCACTTGATAACCTGCTTTGACTTATACAGTTGACTGGAGAAATGTTGAGCTGCTACAAGAAAGGAGCATGTGCCAAGGGACACATAAACACTAGGAAGAGAGGGAAATATTCAACTGGAAACTGTCCGATACAATGATTGCTTTTAATTGGAATGTAAAACTAGTATTGCTTTATCCTGGAAAATAAAAAATAAACCTGACTTTTAGGGATAAAATGCACACAAAATATTTAATTTAAATGTCATTAGATGAAGTGTGTTAATAGCAGAATTGCACATTAGCATCACATTTTTAATTCCTTGAGCACAATTAGGGGAAATTCATAAGCTTGGTAAGTATTTGAGGCCAAGACAAAAAAACCAGCTTCAGTTTTAATAATTGGTTTGATATTGTTAAGGAAATATTTTTTCCCCATGTTTTGATCTCCAATGTATAATTGTATTAGAGGATAAAGATACTGAGTAGAAATATGAAAATAAAATAGCTGTTCTTAACGAGTGGAAAGGAAAAGATGAGTGAGCTCTGCAGTCCCAATTCACCACTCTATCGCTGCAGGCTTAGTCTGCGGAAGTAAGAATTTTCCTGGTTATAGCAGCAGCCACATAGCAGCTACTCAGACTTAGAGCTGCTTTACTGCAACTCTTTTTTAAGAATGCATTGGAGCTTTTCAGTTTCTTGTCTTCTTCAATAAGCAGTGGTGCTGTATATTTTTGGTGGTATAGCATCAACCTGTGATATAACTGACAGTGAAAATCTGTCTGGCGCTGTACCATGAATACACACATACCAAGGAAATATGGCTAGGGACTCAGCTCAAGGAAATTGCTATGTGGCTATTCTGGCAAAAGAGGTGCATAGAATATGAAAGGGCAGCGTTAACCTTTCTTGTAGTTCATAACAAATGAGAAATGATTAAAGGGTGCTACATAGGGAGCTCTGGGAATAGTTATATGGTTAGAGATATAAGTAAAGTTTAAAACACCTCCATGAATAAAAGTTAAAGCTAGACTGTTGTGATTTCTATGTTAAAATATTCATTAACTGTGATTACACAGAAACTTTCCAGTTGCATGTGAAAATTCTTGGGGCTTAAGAATATTTTTTAGATTATTAGTTGCTTACAATTCATATCAAAATCACGTTACTTGTATCTGTTATTCACTATACGAGGCCTGTACAGGGAAAAATGCACATCTTAAACCTCAATTTCAGGATGTGTGCATTTTGGTAGGTACTTCTTGAAAAACATTTACCTAGTCTCATTCTCTATTTTCTGCTCCTTGGTTTCATGATTGACAAATAATTCCAAGAAATATGCCAAAAATAAGCAACAAAAGCAGTGCAGGTAGGCTGTGCATGATTTTTTCCAGCAAAAATACATTCAGCTAAATTGTCTGAAGCATGAAAAAATGAACACGTTTGGAAGGTGTATACCTACAAATGCTTCGTTGTCTCAGAAAGGGCTTACCTACATTTATAATGCATATATTCTCTAATGAATATTTATCTCTGTGGTTTCAGCCACCCAAAAGTGTCAATCCTACTGCCCATGAGAATAAAAGCACAAGGTAGCTTTTTTCCCTTGGCTCAGCCAGGTGTGGCTGTGTTCATTTCCAATACAGGGTGTATGAACACATTTAGTTTGTTCCTCATATGATACAATCTACTATTCTTCTGAGGGTCTACAGAAGATAATTTTGTACTCGGCTCATTATGAACTCTTTTTTTCTCTACAGTACAATCTTTCATTCATTCTTCCTTAACGCTTTGCCATAGCTGACAGATGTTCTGTGACTGTGAGCTTAATTAATAAAAACATTGCCCTAAAATAGCATCCAAAAGTGACTTGCTCTCCCTTTGCTTGCTGTATTACATATTTTGCTATATTTTCTCATTGTCTTTGAAGTCTTTCTCTTCATTGTAAAAGTTCTTATCACAAAATTGTTTTTGACATAAGAAGATGATATAGATGCACGGGTCCATTAAGAAAAAATGAATGTACATTGTTGCTTTTCTTAGAAAGATTTGAGCATTTGTGAGTTTTCATTGTAGTCCTATTTGAGGAAAAAAGCTGCCCTACTGCCAGCTTCAGTAAATTTTTGATGGCTCTTTTGGGTAGGCAGTCCCAGAACTTCTGTCCTAAAAATGCTGAACCTGTATTTACTGGTTGCTGTGGGAGGTTTTCATTCTCAATCTGAGCTGCCTCATTTGCTTTGAGGGTAAAGACTATGTTAATATTTGTAACTTCTTAGAAGTGATGAGTTGTCCTTTCTTTCACTTAGTCATGGAACAAAAAATTGCCTCTTTCTTTATCTTCCCAATTTTCTTTCTCTTTTTTAGTGTAGCTGGAGATTTACTTTTCTCCCAGATTCCTTTACACAGGAACATCCAAAAGGGGGAAGGTCAGGTATATTTACAGGTGACTGTTACAAGAAACAGTATTTTAGCAAACCCAGTGTGCCAGTTTACTTCCCTTTCTTCTTTTGAATCCTTCAGAAAAATCCATGTCCTTTCAATGACCTCCCAAAGGCACAGCATGAAGATAACGTGCACCTCAAGCAACGTCTGTTAAAAAGAGACCAGAAAATTCACTTCCTTCTGCCTTCCCAAGGATTGTCCAAGCAGTCCAGAGACTTCTCTCAGTGCAAAAATGCAGAAAGAACAGCTGTGTTATTCAGTATTGGAGCTGCTGTTCTTCCCAGATAGGTGCACAGGAGAAGATATGGAGGATTTATTCCTTTCTGCAGCTCTATGCAGCTTCACAGAAGCCAGGCACCATCTGACCCATAATTGCTCTTTGAAATATATGTGTAATGTAAAATTCTAAGAAGCTGCCACATTTTTATTTGAAATGTTCACGTGTGTCTCCTGAAACATCTAAAAGCAATGGACAATACAAGTCTGCATTAAAAGAAAAGAAAAAACTATAAGCATTAAGATGGTTTCATGATCAATACATCTTTCCCCACAAATTTTCTCATTACTTGTAATGACTAGCAAGTCAGTCAGGCAGTGTTGGCCTCAGATTGATCATAGTTCTTAAAAAAAGGAGGAATCTTTCTTATCTAACTATGAAATTATTCACGTGATTAACAATTTCTTCATGGGACTTTCCATTTTATCTCACTGTAGGTAATAGTCCTCTTTTCTGCTTCAGAGGTAGGGAAAATGTTGCAAAACTGAACAGAGAAGACCTTGCCAGATGGAAAATGCAGAAGACACCCAAATGGTGCCTAAGTTTTTAAAAATTAATCGAGTTTCAGCTATTTATTATTTAAATAAGTACTGTTAACAGGGTAGCATGACAAAGCTGTTTCTTGAGTAGACATCAGTGTGGTAGCATCAAATAATTTTAACCTGTCTTCATAACATCTTGGCATTTTGCATGCCCCCAAACCTCTCCAAATACCTATTGGTTTATCAATTCAAGATATCAACATATCCACAACAGGCAAACTTTTCCTATGTTCCATTACAGTGTTTCAGAAGGACTCATAAAACACAAATTCTTAACAATATAAAGATTGCTCTGAGGTGAGCTAAGAATACGATCTCTCCTAGGTGTTTCTGACAAGTCTTGGCAGAGACAAAACATGAGTATGAATAAATATATAATGCATAGGTTCCAAAACAGCTTTATATGAAGAATTAGTGTAACTTAAAATGATTTGTTTATTGTCTGTGCTTTATACACTTCTAATAGGAATAGATAATAATATTTTGCATAAACAGAGTAATCATAGTTACTTTTTCTAATATATCATTGACAAATTAAAAGTCCATGGACATTCAATGAAGTCTCAGTAATTATTACATTGAAATGTAACTTTCCGAACTTTTGGATGTTACATAATTACACAGTGGTTTCTAGAAGGGATGAGATATTTATTGGCAGTTTTATTTATGGAAAGAGAATAATTTCAGAGATTCTTTTGAAAATATTTCTCTTGTAGAGAATTTTCTAAGTAGATAAGAGAAGAGGAAATTAATGAATTGAAATCAGCTGAGTTGCAAGGAAAATCATCTGAAGTCCACCGTCCTGTCTGATAGTGTTACTGAAGATTTCCTTTCAGGCTAAAGAAGCTCTGTCCATTTTTGACTCTTCTCTTGAACAAAGATTTCTGTAAGAACTACAGAAGAGGTAATCCTTTATTCTTTAAATTCAGGTAGTTGTTCCTTGAATGAATTCAGAATCTTCTACATGTCCAAGTCTCCAAAGTGGCATAAAATATCCATTTTTGTAGCTCTGTCTGTTGGGTTGCTTCCTGTCCCATAAGATTACTTGAATGTTTTTTCTATTTTTTTTTTTATTAATCAATAAGACAATCAGAACAGTGGGTTATAATGGATGCTTATGTCGTGAAGACTTTACTCTATTTAAATTCAGGACTGCTATTTTCATATTTTAAAAATCCAAACTGATGGATCAAAATCTTAGAACTAAGGTTTAGCTCTTAAGTACACAAAAAATATCAGTACTGTATACAAATACCTTTAAATGCCTGTCATGGTAATTTCAAAATAGAGTTCAAACTTAAAATTTAATTGAAGTTATATCCTTTTGGGTATGTATTAATTTTTTAACTTAACTTTATGGTGACTTTTCCTATTATTACAATGTTATTTTCTAAGCATTATTTTTATGAAAAAATCTTTAAACCTACCCATTACTGTTTAAAACTTCTAATACTTGTCCCATAATATTATATATATTTGAGATGAAAGAACGTTCTTTCAAATTCTCATTTATGTTGCTAGATCTGTAATATAGTTCAGGCATGACATTTTAATCATCTGATAAAACATAAGATTTATTTTTCATTAAAGTGTTACTCATCAGCAAATTGACTAAATCCTTTATTGACCTTTCTTTTTAAATTTTTTTTGAGATTTCAGAAGCTTTAAAGAGTTGCAGTTCATCATCCTAATCTTCCAAGATCAGATTCATCTGACCTTTACTGTGTTTAACATTACTTTAATTCTTTGATTCAAAGGATCCCATATGTGAAATACTGCTTTAACTTTTTCTTCTCTTGTCAGTCAAAGGTAATATCTGCAAACTATATTGATAAGAAAGCAGCGGTCTTTCACAGAATTAATCTGTTCATGTTCATACTGTTATTATGTTAAGATGCTCCAGTGCAATGGTTCTCTATTCTGCTTATGCAGAGTGAAGTTGGGTTTTGAAATAGCTGTGTCCTGAAATAACCTGAGATCCAAGAGTTGCTCAGTCTTATCTTACTTTGGTAAGACAGTCTGACATTAGATTACTGATGTTAATTTTTCAAATTACTTCCCATAGTTAAATTCCTTGATTGTTTTACAGAGGATAATGAATTCTGTCAGACAATATTTTGATGAATCTTCAGTTGAAAACCACAGTCTACTGGCATAACAGGGAAGTCCATTCAGAGGTGTCCCATTCCCGCTGTAGCTTTTGACATAAGAATCAAGTCAGTCTAAATTTTGTATAAGTATTTGCTCTTCCATCTTCCCTTGTTACCAGTAAAAAAGTTGATAATACAAAGTGAACAAAAGGAATTGGGGTGAACAAAGTTGGTTTTGTTGTTCTCTGTCCTGGTTATCAGGCATTAATTTCACTGCAGTCACCACTTCCACTGTTACCTGTTGCAATGACTTTGAGTGAATCCGCACATAGCAGTAGCTCTGATGAGCCTTCACTTTTAGCCAGTAACCTCTTTGTAATTGTTAGCATTAGTTCAGTTCTCATTCTGCATTACAATTTTGTTCAGCATGCAGGACAAAACTTTGGTTCTGGGTGAGGAAAAAAATATCTTTTCAAACTCCTCTCCTCTGTCTATATATATATCTATAGCCACTCTTTCAAAGAGTTCTTGCAGGACAATCACATTATTATTATCGGTCTTTTGATGAAATGCAAAAACAGTACTCAGTCCTCCACGGCTGCTTGCTCTTCCTCAGGCATCCTCAAGCTGTCACAGCCATGTGTTACTGAGCATGGGAAGGGGAAAGCCAGTCTGTTGCTGTGTGTTGAGCCTGAAATCCAGCAGATGAAGACTTTTAGGGTACTAAAATAAAAGAATGTCCAATTCAGGCTAAACAGGTACTTAGCTCAGCCTGGTTCAGTTTTGTGCATGATGAGAAGCTGTGGACCTGAACTCAGAACAGTGAGTTTAGGAATCTTCAGTCGCCAAAGAGAATTTTTGGGATGAAGCTTTGGGTGGAAGTCCCACTTCACTGTGCTCAAGTCCCATTCCAGATGCCCATTTTCATGGGATAGGAAAACTCCAGAAGCCAGTCCAGCTGTATCATTATGCGTGTATAAGCACACGTTAAAATGTTCTATTTGCAAGTCAGAGACAAGTATGACCAATCAACAACCCACTAGAACCAGGGAAATGGCAAACAGCGGAACAGGCTTATTAGGGATTTCTGAGAACGATTATTGTAATTGTCCTCTGAGCCCTCCACATCTGACACGCTCTGGAATATAGAGCAGCAGTGTGCCCAGGTTTGTTCCTAAACGTCCTTAAGTTGTACCTTGGCATTGCTATTTCTGCAGATGAGATTAGATCCCTCCTAGCTACCCTTCTCTTGCAGAAGCTAACTTTCTATGGTAAAGAAAGTTTATCTAGATAGTGGCTAGGTGTGATGGTAGCCCAAAGGAATTTGATTATGGGCTGCCTTCTCCACATTCCCTTACCATACCTATCTGCTTCTAAATGTTGTTGACTCTGGTATCCATTTAGCTACACATTAAATCAGGAGTGGGAAAGGATTAACTGTAGAAGGCCATTTCAGTTCACCTGTAACCTTAATGCAACAGCAGTGCTTTTAGAGTGTAATGCTTGCAGACACGGGTTTAAAAATTACTCAAGGGAAAGCCTGGGAATTGTTTAAAAAATGACTACAAATCATCTGCTTTGTTTTAAAAGCAGAGTTGCTGATTTTTTTAATTCTTTGAAATTCAACCTGATGGTTCCCGGAATTACTTGCAAATGAATTCCACTGTGGTTTAGTTTCATCAGTGGGAAGAGGAGTGTGAAGCTGAGCAAATCTCTTGCCATCTGGAATGTAACCCAAGCACCTGATAGTTCCATTCTGAGTCCCCTCAGGAAGCTTACAATTACATAAAATGTTTAATCAAAGCTGTTATGCCAAGTATAACTGCAAAGCTGACATCAACATAGGAAAAGAAAAGTTAAATGGCTCCACATGAGCTGTTCTTTTCACTAGAATTTTTAAAAGACGGGAAGAAGAGATAATCCCAACTTTGCTTCCTTTCTCTGTGAGCTATTAAAATCACTCTTTTGGTAAATAGTGTCCTTCGGCTACTCTACATTGTTATTGTCACTTATGTTAATTACAGAATTAATGCCCATAGATATATGGCTCTTTTGCATGAAGACTGAATGTTTATTCAGTTTCTTACAAGCGTGCTAATTTCTCTATTCTAACAGTTAGTCATGCAAATTTGACTTAAACCCAACTGGCTTAAAGTGCATATTTTTATTTTTTCATTTCAGTTCTTAAACAGAAAAGACTGAAACATTAGAAGCAGTGATTAAAAAATGAACACATCTATTGAGCAATCTTCAGGTAATATGTATTTTTAATAGAAAATTGATACTTGGGTATTACAAATATTTTATCAAATTTGGGGGGGGTGAGAAAAAAAACCCACTTCTTGAAAAAGTTCAATGTAAAATCTACTTTAAATGTATTTCTTAAAATATTTTGTTGGAATTTATGTCCGCTTAGGGTGAATTTACACTTATAAAACTGTTAGAACATAGGCTTGTCATATTTGGGGATAGCATTTTTTTCATAAGAGCCTAGAAAAGTATGCAAAAGCAAGTGATATTTTGAATAGATTTAGTTGGAAAATTGCTTGCAAAAACAATCTTTCAATAAAAGTCAGTTTAAAATTTGTTTACTAGAAAGAATCAACTTCAAAATATTTTTTAAACATTACTTACTTTCAAAAATGATTCTAGATTTCCAAAGGAAAATATAAATTAGTGAAGAAAAATATTAGCATAAGAGAAGTGATCTTCTGGATTATTGTTCTTTTTGGAATGGAATTCTATGAAGCTTGTAACTTCACAACTTATTAAACACACTTCAGGATATTTAAAAATTCCTACTACTTAACTGAAAATGCTTTAGAAAAGTCTGAATCTTTTAAATACTTGCTAATATATATGTCTTCTGCATTTTCCTTACTCTTACGTTTGCAATGTGTGCCAAAATATCTTGTGGTGCTAAAGTCTTCATCCTCCAGAGCAAGAGACTGAAAATGCTGAAAATCATGTATGTTCAGTAGTATAGATAAATTTCAGCTAGGCTATTCAATGAAGCTATTATTTATACAGCTGTATAAATAATTGTCTTTATGCAAATTTAAAATAGTGATAAATCTTAAATGTTCCATAAGATGGGTGTGTTATATCATCAGCTGAGGCTTTGACTGCCATATTATATCTAGTAGTTGTTAAAATATGGGTATGAGAAATTCCAATTCAGGAAAAAAAATTGTCTGTTACGTTTTTGCATTGTAACACACGCTGCCATTGACAATGGTTTTAAAAACCACTAACTCACTAAGGGAGCTACAGATTCCTTAAAGCTAAAGCTTTATTATGCTAACAAACTTAATAGTCCATTTTGACTGTTTGATGAATATCAGGACATAGTTAAAGGACCTAGTTAGAAATAAATCCATAATCCCAAAGATCCCACACGTAAGGAGCAAATTCAAATGCCTCTGTACCGTCTGACAGTTCCACAAATATGGTTTCGCTTGTTGCCTTAAGGCATCCAACTTGGCCTCTGGAAGTGTATAATGCTCACAGAATGTTAGAAGTATTGATTGGAAGGAACCTCCAAGGTCATCTAGCTCAACCTGCTGCCTGAAGCAGGACTGTCGCCAACCTCATATAAGCCTAGCTTTGTCTAGCTGTCTTGAAAACTGCAAAGGAAAGGGTTTCACAGCTTCTCTGAGCAATGTGTGCCAGTGTTGCACTGCCCTCCTGGTGCCAAAGTTTTTCCTAACGTGCAATCTGAACCTCCCAAACTGCAACATGTTGCTGCAAGGCAACATCATCTTGTTATATTATCTGTCTCTATCAGGAAGACTTTTGTTCCATCACGTGTAGACTTAACCATCAAATAGCTGTGGGGTCAATCAATCTCTTCTCCTTTACAGGTGTTGCAGGAAATGGGAGGTATTGCTAAAATCCTTTATCTCCTCAAACTAGCAGTGAAGGCATAGCACCATGACTTACTTTTATAATTCCTTGTAGGAATCCGGAGGAGGAATCCGTACAGAATTAGCAGAAGATGCAGTAGTGATGCTGGTTTTGTGGGATGTCCTTTTTTTTCCATCAGGAAAAATTCATTTGTCCCAGGCAGCAAGGAAATCTTCACCTTCATCCAGAGACAGTTTGGTTCAGAAGGGAAGGAGCATGGTTACATCTCACCATGCGGTGGATGGAGTGTACCATCTGTGCTTATTTTGAACAGGAGATTGACTGGAAATTTTCTAAGCCCTTACAGCTCCCTGGGAAATTGCATTGGCCTAATTAGAGCTGTACCAGAACTTCACCTATCACCATTTCTTTCTACCTACCACCGTTTCTTTTTTAATAAACAGGCTGAAATTTCCGTTAAGCTAGTCTAATAGTAGGTTTATCCTGCTGCTTTAAGGACTGCTTGCATTTCAGTTAGTGAACTCTGAAGATAAACTAACAACTTTCAGATCATCTGTATCTGTACTAAAAAGGAAGCGAGCTGCTTTAACGGGCTTTCAAAGAAACCTATACATACTGAAGGTATTTAGGTTAACACTTAGCTGTTGTGAAGCTATATTTGAAAGTTACTAATATTACTAGAAAATTTATATAGTTCTCCTGTTGTTACTGCCTAGAATTTGAAACATTAAACTAGTTAATTAGAAGAAATAAAACAAAACAAAAAAACTCTCAGTGAAAGTGCTTGTGAAGGTTTGGGCAAGAAAGGTGAAAAATCTCAAAGAACCTGAGTGGTTCTCTCTGTCATTTTTTAAAATGTAAAGCACTTGATCCCCATGCCAGTAAATATCCATTTGGTGCAGAAGGTAAATGCTATCATTTCTCTCTTTCATGTGTCTGTGCCCTTTCAGAAACTCTCCGAAGACTTGTGAAGTGGCCCATTCATCTTAATGAGATACTGCCAGGCAAATGAGAACATCTTAGGGACATGGGTACAGATAGAAACCATCCCTGGGATGTCTCATGGCTTCATTCATTTCAGTGGCTCTTCTCATTTTCCCTACTCTAGTTTCATCTCTTGTGAGCTTGCTGGTAATTATAGCATAAAGCTTTATATTTAGATAAACAATTTTGCAGCATTTTGATATTCCTTCTGCTGTTCCAATGTTTTATAAGACTGCTGTGTGCATGTGCATGCACTGGAGAGAGGAAAAGAACTCGATTTATTTACCATTAACAAATCAAATAAAACACCTGAGACAATATTCCATAGTATTGCACAAAAAACCTGAAGAAATTAGTGGGAAAAACAGAATTTTAGCTACTCCATTTTCACTTGCATGATATCTTCATATAGCATCTTTTTGCTGACACTTATACAAGACCATGTTAGCTGTGTAAGACTCCCTACATGTTTTCATCAGTAAGAGAACTTCAACCACTAAAAGAACCTCAGCTTATAACTGAAATATTTTTTGAAGGTTGCTCCATCTTCTTTCCTAAGTGTTTTAGTTCTTCGAGTTTCTATCTTTCAATTCTCTTTTTTATTATGCTCTTAATAACTATTTTCTCCTAATTGGCAATTATTTTTTATTTGTAAAATACTAGAAATGCACTAGGCAATCACTAAAGTGATTTTACATCTATCTCTAACTACTTTCATTTCCATTGCCCTTTCTTTTACCTTTTTACCTTTTTAATCCTTCTCATTTAGCTCTACCAACTGCATTAGATTCCTTAAATTCTATTCAATTTACTTCATAGTCTTGTCATATTCCTTGACAGTCCTTTGTATAAAACATGCTGTCATTTAAATTATGAATGCTTCTATTGCTTCTTTGTAGCACTTTCTCTTTTGAGTTTTACAGGGTACACCTTCAGGTAAAATAAATTCAACCTTGTTTAGTGTGATCAAAGAGCAAGCAAGGCTTTAACTGGAATTAAGATCAGCTTCATCTCTAATGCTGCCAACAGCAAGGTTAGACCATCTGGGTTGTTCCCTACAAAATAAGAAGTCAAAGAAGTCAACTTCTGAGCCCAATAATGAAACCTTCTATCTGCTAAAGAGCTGAGATTATCGTAGCAATTAGAAGGAATTGTTTATTTCATATATATATGTTTAAGGAAATAACATCAAACAAACTAAACATCTCTGCCAGGCTTTCATTTCCACCTAATCCTACCAATCGATGGTGGTAGGAGTTGAATCAGTCTTTTCCAAACACGCTAGATTCAGCCATGCAAAGACATATAACTAAGGTCATAGGATCAATTCAGTTTTTTAGGCACTTACACCCTCTACTCATCTGAAATGGTCATCTATCTATTTGAATCGTAATTAGCACGCCATGGCCATTTGTCTCAAGAGATTGTATGGACTGTATAGAGCAGTTCCTAGCTGAGGAAGCAGTTGTTAATTACTACTCTCATTATTTGGCTAGTATAACAGGGCTTGAAAATTGGAGTTTATTTATGAGGATTTTGCTATCATTAACTTCAGACCCTGGTAAGAACTTGAATTCACCTAAAACTTTCTTGGAAGTTTATGGAAATCCAGAGCCAAATGGTAGGGATTGAAAAGCTTGAAAATCTTTAGGCCGTGATTTTCAAGCAGCATATAGCTTTTTTTAAAAATTATTACACAGTTGTATTCCGTTATGTTAAGGATCATTCACCTCTCTCAAGCTTACAGCTGGACACAGAAAACTGCTGCCCTGTTTTATCTTTTGCCTCCATCAGCTAATGTCTAGATTTCCCAGGGAAAATCCTGAATTTTCAAGGATGCATCTTGCCTTGTCTTCGTGAAATATTTTGTGATTTTAATATGACATCACCAAATGGAAGAGGTTGAAAAGAAACTGTGGAGAAGAATTAAGAGGTGGCCTAATGAGTACCAGCTGATTCAAGAACAGAAACCGGTGAAGGGAATTGTGAGCATGTGATCATTGCCGGAAGGAAGATATAAGAGAGGCAATGGAGAGAGACAGAGGAGAGAGGTACAATGAATGGAGAGAGAGGTGGGAGGGCTGCCCTGTTATGATAAAGGCTGTGCATGTATGCCGCAACAGAAACTATAGGAAATCTTACCAAAAAGGAAATGCAATTCTAACAAAGGCTATCAGAGGTGGGTTTTTTTAATGCAATGAAGTATTGTTAATCCTCATCCTGCAGAAATGTTCTAAGCAAAATATTCTCCTGCTTTAACATGGAAATACTTGGCATTACAGCCTACACAGAACACTGTATAAAGAAAAACATCAGAAGTAGTTATCACATTAAAAATATAAATCTTTAGGCCAAATACTTTTAGAAACACTGATTTTTTTTCCGTCTTAAGGATTAAGAGATTTTGCACTGCATGAAAGAATTCTTATTTCAGGCCATCTGCCCCTATTGCTTTTTTGGTTTTGATTGAGTGTCTAGACTTGTATGTCTCCTCTTGTAATTAGGATTCTAAAATTGATTTGTCTTCTGGTTGCAATAGATAAAGGTAGAATTTATCTGAAAATGATATTGTTTCTTCAAGGGTGCTCATAAATCTTCTTATAAAATAAAACGAAACGTATTAAGACTTTAGTGAAATAAAACATGTGAAGACTTCAGGGTTAGCCACTTGGGCTCCTTCTGTAGATTTTGCTGCTGTTCAGTTGGACTTTTTCTTAATCTTCTATGAAGAAATACTTGCATAACTGTTCTGGCAGAAGAATCTTTACCAGGATGTATTTTGGTACTGAAAATTGCACAGGTAGAGTTGCTGATTTTCAGAAGTCGTTTAAAGGCAGGGGGTGGTGAATCTGGGGTACTTTGAGATGAGTAAGCTTGGGGCCCCTGGGAGGTGCACTAAAGAGCCCCTAGTCTGCGCATCCCTATTGCAGGTGGTCTCTGTTCCAGGGTAATTTTCCCTCTTAGACCAGAGGTGGTAGATTTCAGGCTGATGCAGATGAAACCTGCCTCAATTCTGAACAAGCTCCGATCCAAACATTACTCAGCGTTTGGCAATGCAACATGTGCTGAATCTGGTTTAACAGAAATGCGCGCTCTCTCAGCAAAGCTCATTATCTTGGACATGTGTTCCTCTCACGCCACAGTTTCCCATCTGGTTTTGGCTCAAAACACGGGTGACAAGTGCAGTGTGTGTGTGCGCCTGTGTGTATCAGTAGGAAATCTGCCAGTCTACCATTTGTGGTTCTTGATCTCTTACAGGGAGGCTTCACATGAGAAAGTTGGAAAGTCATATAGTACATTGGAAATCAATATCTAATACTATATTTCTATATCTAGCAATTTATAATGCTTTGACTTTGCTGGAGGCCTGCTTACTATATGTCGGTTGAGTTTAGCCAACACTTGAATAATAACATACCAATAGGTTTTTGCCTCCTTTACAGGCAATAAACTCCAGAATCATCTATTTAAGAGTTATGAATATAATCCTGTCCAAGTTCCGCTTTGATGCCTGTTTTATGTTGTTGGTTTGGTTTGGGTTTTTTTGTTTGAGTTTTTGCTCCTTCTCTCCAGCAAATTCTTTCCTTGTGTGTATTGTATATTGTTCCTTTAAAATGTTTTTGCATCTCGTGCTGCAGCAGAGGATGTGAAATATTTCTCATTCCACTTGAAGTACAGATTATTTTCGGACAGACTCCATAGACTCACCAGTTTTAACAAAATCATACTATGTTAATCTTCCTCCTTACAATGAAGTGGCCAGAAGACTAACAGAATATTTTTTGGTGATAGATCCAAAAGGGTTATTATATATTATTATACTTTCTTTAAAGAAACATAATAATAATAAAATGGGTTATAGAAAGATATAAGTTAAGATACATTTCTTGTGCTGGTAAAATGACATAATTGCTTGGTTATATCAGTATTGGCTTGGAATTCAGAAATTTTTTTATAATTTGAATATGTATTGACTGTTTTCTTAAAGTGGAAATGACAGCAGTAAGCATTCACAAAGCCTCTGGTTTAGGAAAGAAATGTGTCAGCAACCTGTTGCTGAAAGACTGTCCTGTGTTTGGGGCTGAGGTACAGTGGGGAACAGGAAAAAGAAGTTGAGAGAGAAACCCTGGGAACACTGTTTCAGAGCTGTCTACCAAGTACTTGATCATTTTGGGTTATAAATTATACTTTGTAATTCCTTTATTTAGCATATTATATAGAAAAGAAAAAATCAATCTATCGTGCTCTTCAAGACCTGCCAGTCTAAACTAAAAGTAATCAAATATATTTCTTTCATAAGATGGTTTATTATACTGCCTGATCTGAGAGGATGCTTCCTTATTGCTTGAATAGCAAGAGCCAATTTCAGTAGTACTGGGATGGAGTGAACAAATAACTATTCTTCCTGAATCAATTCTCAAGAGAAGGACAGCCTGAAGCATTAATGAAAGTGAATTACTCCTCCTTTATGGTTTTTATTTACTTATGATAATTTAAACATTCTTGATCTATCAGTTTTCATTCCTAAAGTGTAAATCTGTTTTGAATCACTATGTTTTGATAAGAATATAAAACTTAACATATCCTCCTACCAAACACTGTTCCTTGAGAGTTAAATCTCTTTGACAGCTATTTTTCTTCTGACTGCAACACAGGTTGGAATTCACTTCCTATGTACCAGACAGGAGAATAGGAGGAATTTCAGGGTGAATTAATATTTTTTCCTTTCCTCTCAAACGGAAGATGTTGAGATGATGCTGCAAGGTTTATATACCTCTTCATTGCTCTAGTAAACTTAACACCTTCAGTGCCTTCTTCCAGGAATAGGGTTTATTTCTTTTGCAGTCTTTGCTATTCCTTGCCCTGACTGCGATACAGGGTTTGTAGCTGAAGTTCACTGCATCGCTAAAGGAACAGAATAAATTCCTTGGTGTGAGGCTGGGCTGAGCTCTGTGCTAATGTAATTAGATGTCTAATGGAATATGATCTCGGTAGCTTAAAGTTAACTGAAGATAAGCTATGTGTTTCTACACTACAGTGCAGTCACCATTGACTTTTGTATTGATCTCTAACGGCAGCTTTTCCATACCCTTGCAATGTTTAGCATCAGTTGTATATTACGCAGAGTTGCTCGGTCAGCCTGATAGCTCAGTCTGGGTCACACGTTTGCTAATAGGTTACATAAGGTAGAAAGCTATTTATTTTTTTGATCTGATGGATGTATAGTTACAAATGTAGTTAAGGAAGCGTGTTTTCTCCTATTCTGGAGAGAATGTTCCATGACTGGAGTTCATGGGATTCACAAAACAGGGCACTGAGAATTTGAAGCTACGTGCAGAAAATTCACACTCTCTCAGGGACTGCATTTGTAACCTGATTTTGAAGGAGGCAAAATACTTTTCGGTCTCACTTCTAGCCACTGTTCCCGAAGAGATTCAGTACTCAAATAATCCATTTCAGCTGGTTTTTTCCATTTGTGTTCTTGTCTCCTGATGTCTTAGCTTACCTGCTGCAGGTGAGTGAACTGTGGCAACTGGTGGGATAGTGGGGAGAAATGGGGTATCTAGGATTAAGCATTTTGGTGACTGTGAAAAGCATAAGATTATTGTGCTTCAGTTCCCCATCACTGCTCTGGTCTAGCAGGTGACTGGTATTCTCTGACTCTTCATTAATAAAGCCTTTTGTGTCCATGTGCTTTCAAGGACAAACAATGCTTCTTTTTCTTAAGAGGGCAGAAAAGCTTCACCTCTGTTTGGATGACATGGTTGTCGGGTGAGAAAAGGGTTGTATTTCAAACAATCTCATCATACAGGCTTAAAATACTTCTGCATCTAAATGGGAACAGAAAATATGATTGCTGCTGCTGATTACTGGCACAATATGGTGGCAGGCATGAAGTAGATAAGTGTGTATAAGTGAGATCACTTGAACAGGATTTTTAATTGCTCTGTTTTATATAAAAGAGAAATAATTCTTTCCAAAATATGTCTTTAGGATATGCTGGTAGCTTCTCATGCTACTGAGTTCAGGTGTTATAATAAAGGACTTAGCATTCTTGCCTTTCAGTCCAATTATATCATATTATTTTGCTATTTTCAGCATCCAGAATATAACCATAGTAACTGTAAAATTCATGAGGAGGATACCGGGTTATTATTACTAGACACTAGATTTTTTCATAGTTAATATTCACTGTAAAATTCAGTCATTTAAGTTAACTACCAGTCTTTCTATAAGTTTCTATTATCAGACAGTTTGTCAACCCCTTAGAGGAGATTCAGTTATTAGTATTATTAAGTATTGTTTGAAATTTAAAAAAAAAAAGTTTAACACATCTTTTTGGAGTATTAGTTTTTCTTGGTCTCCACTGTGGGGATGGAGATTTCTTATTTCTTCAGTTCAGCAGTTTTTTAAACAAACAGACTGCAACAGAGATCTAAGGACTACCTGTGCAGTATGGTCCTACCCATCAAAATTGGGAAGGGTGGCATTTGGCTCAATAAACAATTATAATTAATTTTCTGTAAAATCTATAAGCATTCTTTGTGTGTTACATTTTCACTTTTCAAAGGTTAGGATGTTTAGGCAGGACATAGCCTGTACAATTTGGTTGATATAGCAAAGCGTGTAGCTGTTTGACTTTGAATAGTCAAAGGAGTTTATCCACAGCAGAGAAACTCCAGCTCATATTTTTCCACACAATTGAGTTAATAATGAACCAGTCAGCCTGTCCATGGATAATTAGTAAGGAGGAAATAAACACCCATTTCACCAAAACAGTGCTCATTTTGTGGTGTTTATTCTGCATTAGTTGTTGATCAAATTTGGATTGAGGTCCTGAAAGTCAGAGTGTTGATACCCTTGTCCTGTAACTCCTTCACTCCATAGTCACTGGGGTAAATTCTGTAAACTGGAAGGTGTTTGGTAAGTAGCCTTCTTCCTTCAAGAAGGGGCTTTCTAAGTATTTCTAAATATTTAGAAATTTAAATATTTTGCATGTCCAAAGAAGGGCAGCGAAGCTGGTGAAGGGCCTGGAGCACAAGTCTTATGAGAGCGGCTGAGGGAACTGGGGTTGCTTAGCCTGGAGAAAAAGAGGCTGAGGGAGACCTTATTGCTCTCTACAACTACCTGAAAGGAGGTTGTAGCGAGGTGGGTGTTGGTCTCTTCTCCCAAGTAACAAGTGATAGGACAAGAGGAAATGGCCTCAAGTTGCTCCAGGGGAGTTTTAGATTGGATATTAGGAAAAATTTCTTCACCGAAAGGGTTATCAGGCCTTGGAACAGGCTGCCCAGGGAAGTGGTGGAGTCACCATCCCTGGAAGTATTTAAAAGACATGTAGATGTGGCACTTAGGGACATGGTTTAGTGGTGGACTTGACAGTGCTAGGTTGACGGTTGGACTCGATGATCTTAGAGGTCTTTTCCAACCTATAGGATTCTATGATTCTATAAAACTATTTTCTCATTAACCTTGTTGCCCTTTTTACTTGTAACTTTCTCTATAGAATTCAGTTTATTATGTCTGGGAAAATATACCTATATCTATATATTGAGTTTGTGCACTTGATTACATTCTTATTCTTAATGCTTTCTCATTTATTTAAAAGACTTGAGAAATCAAGACTTTTATAAAGTCGGTATTTGATGAACAGATTAAATGAAAATATCCCCAATCTGTAATGATTTATCTTCAAAGGGTATAGTTATCAACCTTTTTTATGCATATATGTTTGTGTGACTCAATTAAAATTAAAAAATGAGAAGTATAAAAAGCAAACCTCAAAGATTTCAAAATATTACACTGTACCTTGTATATATAACTTTGCAGTCATGGTCTGCAGCCTACTTCATGTCATCCAGCCTAAAAAAACTCCTTCAGGCTTCCTGTACCCTGCAATTTTTTATTAAAAATTTCTTTAAGATTTAAAGCCTTCAGAACTTCAGAAAGTACAACCTTTAGAATTCTTCAGCTTCTTATAGAAGGATCACTGCTGGGAAATTGATGCCTCATATCTATAAAAAACAGTATTCAGTCATAAATTACAAACTTTACACCACGCATGGATAATATCAATTTCTCATTATGGAATTTGTCTGGATGCTGATACTAGTTAGGTAGAACAAATGAATGAATATGTGCCCCAAAGGAAAAGCATTTTCCTTCTGAATATTTATAGGTGTTAAATTTAGTTTTATTAGAACATACTCATTCATATTATTTGGATGAACAGTCGATGAATAAAAGAAATGAACTGTTATGTGTAACATTCAAAATACTTCCAACAGGCACTGAATTCAGTCACTTATTTTCCATTTTCTAAATAGATGTTTATTGCCCATGTTCCTCTATTAGTAGATAAAACACTTCTTTTTACAGTACAGTAGTTATGCCATATAAGCACTGATACAGTGACACATGGGTACCATAGATAGCAAAAAAAGATACCTAAACCAGGGATTCTTTGAACTCTTTTCTGAAGCTCACATTTCTGATGAACACCTGTAGGGTTAGAGAAATATATAATGTTTTGAAAGAAATAGTGCTAGGTATGAAGGCTGTTCGCATGCACACACTCTTCCTCATCTGTGTATTTATCAGGTATGGCTGTTAAAAATGGTTTAATATTTTGACAGAAATGGCAATTTGACAGAAGTTTTCCTTCCTTACAACTATTAGTTTTTAAAAATATCAAAGCATTTTACTTCTTTATCTGAAAGAGAGGTTGAGGAAAGAAGAATAGAAAGCTTTGAAGCAAACACAGTAACTGTGACAATATATTAAGTTGTAAAGTTTCCTGAGATAAATAATGTAATAACCTGTTAGGACAACTCCTGTATCTCCTGCCCTTTCCCATGTTCTGTATTAGAAATGGAGACTAGAATAATCTGCTCCTCCCTGCTCTCCCCAAAGCTAACATACATGGTTTGTAAATTTTGATGAATTGCCAGCAGCCCAACAAATGGTAAGAAGCAGCTGCTTTGGTGGCCACCTCTGTCGTGAATCTCCATGAGAAAGTTGTCAAGAGAAAGCTCTTGCTTCTCTCCCCCATCCCAGCTCTTACATTAATGTCAGCTTTGGGTGCAGCTTCTGCACTGGAAATACAAAGGCTCTGTATCTGTGTGCATGCTGTCTGCTAAGGGTGGCCCCGATGCTGACTGAAACCAGTGTATGCCACTGGTTTTCACTACAAGCCTGTGGAAACCACTACAAGCCTGTAAGCCTTGCCTGAGTGCATTGGCTTGATGGCACATTGTCGTGGTTTAACCTGGCAGGCAGCCAAATACCACTCAGCCGCTCGATCACTCCCCCCTCTCCTCCCAAGTGGGACGGGGAGATAATCGGAAGGATAAGAGTGAGAAAAACTCGTGGGTTGAGATAAAGACAGTTTAATAGAACAGAAAAGGGAAAATAATAATGATAATGATAGAATATACAAAATGAGTGATGCACAATGCAATTGCTCACCACCCGCGCTGACCGATAACGGAGTAGCGATTGGTACTTCCTGGAACATGCTTACCCTTCATATACTGAACATGACGTCAGATGGTATGGAATACCCCGTTGGCCAGCTGGGCCAGCTGTTCTGGCTGTGCTCCCTCCCAATGCTTGTTTTGTTTTGTTTTGTTTTCTTAAGCTGAATGTCCTTGACTAGCAGGGTACTTAGCAACAACTGAAAACCGTAGTGTGTTATCAACATTCTCCTCATACTAAATCCAAAACACAGCACTAGGAAGAAATTTAACTCTATCCCAGCTGGAACCAGGACACACATGTGCTTGTTCATCTTCTCCTGAGGCAGCCTCTGAACAGAAGGTGAGCAGACTGTGGAGAACGGGATGTTTAGAGCTACTCCAGCGGATGGTCTCTAAGTGTAATAGGCATTCAACCTAGTGCTGTTGTTGATGTAGCCTACGCAAAAGCAGTGGAGAAAAGCTGAGGCAATAATCCTCAGTACCGGATTCAAAAGATCAGGTGAGACACAGCAGGAGTGTGCACCTTCCTCTCATAGCAAAGCAGCTCTCTTTTTTAAGAATTTCAGTAAGTCACATTCTGATCCAGGAGGTGATGGGGAAGCATTAACTGAGATTGTGTATTCCAGGTGATACTTGAGTCCCTTCTGGTTTTCCACATGGTTCTCTCCATAAGGATCCTGTGCAAAACTCTTGATAGAGAAAATGTAATTAGAAGTTATTTATCAATTAGGAGAAGTTGTTTGCATGCTACTTTTAGATGATTCCCATTCTGAGTAGGAAAAGTAGTGCCCCCTTGGGCCTTTACTGCTTAGTTCAGAGAATCTAAAGTTTCCTGCCAGTGTGATACAGAATTGTGGTAACATGAGTAAAAGCAGTATCATACGCTTTTCAACTATTTAGTTTGAAATTAATTAAATCAAACTGCATAAAACTAATGACAGAGCAGGAATTAATAATAAAATCTATTAATGATTGCATCTTCATACTTCCATGTTAAGCATAGTTTCACAGTCTCCCATGAACCACGTATTGTCACCTCTAATATCAAGAGATTCAAGAATATCCCCAAGTAGCAAACTTCTTTCATGAGACACATCTGGGGTGCTGTCTCCTGTGGTGGGCTTCCCAGTACAAGACAGACATGGGCATACTGGAGAGAGTCCAGCCACAAAGATGATTAAAGGCTTAGAGCATCTGTCACATAGGAAGAGTCAGAGAGAGCTGGGACTCTTTAGCCTGGAAAAGAAAAGGCTGAGGGGGGATCTTATCAATGTGTAGAAATACCTGGTGGGAGAGCGTAAACAAGATGGAGCCAGACCCTTCCAAGTGGTGCCCAATGACGGGATAAGGGCAATGAGCACAATTGGGAATATACGGAATTCTGTTTAAACATACAAAAAAACCCTTTTTACTGTGGGGATGGTTGAACACTGGTACAGGTTGCCTAGAGAGGTTGTGGAGTCTCCATCCTGGGAGATATACAAAACCTGACTGGACACAGCCTGGGGCAACCTGCTGTAGTTGACCTTGCTTTGAGCGGATGTTTGGACTAGATGATGCCCAGAGATCCCTTCCAACCTCAGCAATCCTGTAAATTTGCTTCAGTCTTACTGAGGATTATGAAGGTAACCTTTAAGCTAAACAGCTCTGGATCATACAGGCACACTTCACATTCAGTCTCTAGTTTTTGTAACGTAAGTAGCTTTTCTTCCATTACCAGCAAATGCTTCAGAGGTACCACCAGAGGTGATTTGGGTGGTATATGCTATTCATTGTCTGAATACAGACTCAGTTTCAGAAAACGCCAAATAGGCTTTCCTTTGGGGTAGTTTCTATGGTTATTAAAAGACTTAATATATGCATCAACAGAAATGTATGAGCAATTTTCAGTAACCGTCACCAAAGTGCTTCCTCAGCTGGGTTACTCTATCATGTATTGATCAGGTCCAATGGTGCTGTTTGTTTTCATTTTTTTCTTCTACGTAAACAGCTTGAAACAGAATTTAAATGCCAAATTCTCCCTTAAATAGTCAATTCCCGCTAGGCAAATAATTTGTAATGATTAATTTATTTAATTAATGTACAGGATGGTTGGCAAGCATTAAATTATACTTAATTCTTGTTCTGTAACTTCGTCAAGAAAAGTTCAGTGCAAGGTTTTTGCGAGAAACAAAGACTGATTTAGGTGAGAGTTTAATGTCTTTTTATCTCTCAAAATTTATAAACCAAATTATTTATTTCACAAAATGTTACAGTATTAATAGGTTTTAATAAAACACTTATGAAAACACATCACCAAACCTAGGCTACTGTACATAATTTTAAACTGAGCAAATATAAAGCACTATCGCAGCAAGGTCAAATCAGCTAATTATTCTCTACTGAACTGGAATTAGATAATCAAACTAATTAAATCCTTAAGTTAATACCAAAAATATCCTGTGTTTATATGTGTTCTAAGTGAGTCTAAGGAAGTGGCTGCATGTGTGGGTTGCAGATCCTAACTAAAGAATTTTCCCAGAGTTGTTTCACTGAATAATTTGAATAGGTAAGTGCTTTAATACTGCCGGAAGGCTATGCTCTAACATCCAAAATTCATTCTTAAAAGTAATAATAAAATGATCCAACAAATAAATTTACGTGGAGATTGAAACCTTTCCCATATATTTGTCCAATAGGAAAAAACATCAACTTCATCAGGAAACTTACTGAAGTTTAGCAGACCTTATTTATCAGAAAGAGCCAGGTGACAAGCTCCAGTCTTCCAAAAAACTGCACAATACCAAAGTAATCATTGAGCAAATTTTCCCTCTCTGGGTGGACTCGCTGGTTGCTGACATAATAGTAATGCATATAAAGCATAGTAACCATGCAGAGGTTGCATGGACACACTTCCATTTCTATAAATTGAAAATATAAAGGACATCTCCAAATTAATAAAAAGAAAATGAAGAAGAATGAGCTGCTTCAGGCATAGTGGAGCTTGGACACTCTTTCCCTCCCATAGGACAGGTCTACACAGTGCAGTGGAGCACATCTCCAGGCAAGTGCTGATGAAGCTTGTCCAATGCCAGAAGCAATACACTTGATGCATGTTAGCACTGCCCTGGTGCTCAGGTGTAGCACTGAAAATATGCCATAGATAATTCTCGGTGTAATGTGTTAGCTGTCGGTAACTTGGATAGTCTCAAACTGAAGCGTAGCACTGAGCCAGTGGTTGTTATAATGGTGAAAGAGTTTTGTATATAACCTAAGAAAATAAATCCCTACTCCTAGCTGGAGCACATTACATTAAGCTTTTGTTCTAAAAGTAGTGTTGTAGACTTAGTGATCCATGTGGTTTTGGCTTCTGGGTTTGAGGTATGGCACTCACTATGTGAAGGAAAGAAGCACGTCTGGGAAGCCAGCATCCACGGGATGCTTAGTTCTTCTGAGCGGACAGAGCATATACTTTGTAAAGCATGGAGTTAGCAGTCCAGACCTCTGCTTAATGTACAGGGTACCCAATCCACATCTATACTGAACTCTCCAGGACCACTTTTTCCTCAGTAAATACGGCTTCTCTTGAGAGGTCGGAGTTTCGCAGAGGAAATCACACTGATGAATATCAGTTAATTATTTTAAAAACAGAGCACAAAATTTCTCATCCTTAATTGATTTTATGCAGACCTCAAGCACAACTATTAAAAAGGCAAATATTCAACTTATTTTTACGGCAGCTGAAGAAAGTTAATAGAGAGGGGTTATTAACCTTCAGTTTTAAATATTTTTCATATGACATTAAGGCAATCTCACACAGAGAGACACAAACTGGGAGTTTACAGGATTACAAATGAAAAGCTTATTTGCTGCTGCTGTTCTCCATTATTCACTGCTAATCACTGTTCCAGATAGTGTTTTTAGCACTGAGCTAATTTTATGGAATATTAATATACAGTTAAAAAAAGGCAAACACAAAGTAATAGTTAAATCCACAAACACTTGTAGAACTTTGCGTCTCACTTTCTCTCCTCCCTGTAATTTCACAGAGGGCAGATTAGGACCAGAAGTTTAAAAGAATATAGAATTTTTCCTAAAAGCCAAAAACCCCAGAAACTTCTCTTCAACCTCCCTGTCTCACCAGTCCCGTTCTATTTGTAACATGCAGACTAAATGCCTGTCTCAGTGGTTAAAGCAAACTGTCATAGCATCACTTTTGAATAAATGAAGACTATTTATTGCACTTTGCACATGACTAGAGCAGGTCTAGCTTGTGGGAAATGGCACTCTGTGTCAGTTCTCTCCTATCCCAGTTTCATCAGATCCATTTTAAATAGAGTAGAAATGGCAACTATTGTGATTAGTTTGCAAAAACAAAAAAATAAAAATCAGTGTTTATTTTCAGATTTGATCAGAAAGGGTGTTTTCTTGTATCCTCTTATTCCTGTCATGCCTTGGCCTCCACCAAATAGTAACACAAAATCTCCCCTTCTTTTGCTTCCACGTGCTCTGTGTTTCATTTGCTTTTAAAGCTTTTTAAAATGTCATGTGCTCCTTATCAGACATCTTTTTAATGAAGAGCTGAGAAGGGCCATGGAAATATAAAATCCCATCATTGATCTCAACCTAAAAGTGTAATTTTAATTCAGACGGATGTATTAAATTCTATTGGCTTTTCACTCTTCAGTGTTGCAGTAGTCCAAGAAATACTGCTTTTATTTTCTCATAGTCATATCCCCTCTGTCTACCTGGTTATGTGTGTTCAGCACTTGCTACTCTTCTGCCCTAATTCTGCAAATGCGGCCGCTGATTCATTTGAATTTCATTTTCCATTCATGCCCTGTGAACTATAGGTTTTAATCCAGTTGATAGTGTGTACAGAGGCAGCTACACGGAGCCCTGCTGAACACAGGGTGAAGCTTCAGCGTCCGCGTGCTGCACGCTAATTATTCTCGGGTTCCAGAATGGGGCTGTGTGTAAGCCCAGTTTTCCAGTCTAGTGCTTCCCTTCATTCGAATCTTTCTTAATACTTTTTTATGATATCAATAAATGAGATCATAATTAAAACCTGAGCAGATCAACAGTGCCTTTAGATTTTCATGTAAAATCTCTTAATCCCCTACTAATATTAGACATTGGTCTTTTTTTCAAATCCTCTGTTTAACATGTCTGTGCTAGTTTTTAATTTACCCAAAGATTAGCTTTGGTAAACCAACCCATGAGTGTTTCACAGCGGTCAGCTGATTTCCTTTTCAGTTTGTCTTTTACATGATTTATTGCTTGCTGAGAGAGCCTAATTAAATCTAATGGACTGCTGGTATACATCTATTGGAATATTGACATTTTATCACCAATTAGACTGTATTCCTTATCTTATTATCCTGTCAGCTGGCTTTATATCACTTTACCTTATAGGATTAGGAAATGCTACTTCCTCTGTTTTTCAACATATTTGTTTTCAATTAAGGTGTTGAGGTTTTTTATTTGGAAAATAGAAGCTTTACGTGTCAGAAGATAAGTACACAGGGCATGAACATGTATGTAACTGGAAGGCATAATTGTCTTAAATATCCTTCTCTTTTTCTCCACCTGTATTCTCTCTTTTTCCAAAATTTATCCCACAGGTTGATAAATTAAGCTCCTGTATGCAAATCTTCTTTCAAGCTAGAATTGCATTCTTTTTTCCAAAACATTTTGCAACAAGAAACTTCTAACGATTTCAACTGTAACGTCTTGCTAAGCTGTAATGAACACTCGTTTCCTTTGGAGATAGCGCTGCAGAAAAGACTGTGCCCTCACTTCTCGACCTGAGTGTCTTGTACCCGTAGGTATCTTTAGACTTCAGGAGAGTGACTGTGGCACGCTGCAGCATTAGAGGCACAGGGGGCTGTTGTGGGAAGCTTAACCCAAAGCAACTGTTGTGAGTGTCAGAGCTGCTGTAGGGTTACTTAATGCCCGTTAACTATCTGTCTCTGCAGCTGGTCATTAGATAAAAACAGCAGCAAAGCAGACGTAGGCAGATGTGCTTGTGCAACACCATTTAGATTGTATGGTTTTGATCCCTCATGAAGTATTTCTTCATGCGAAGGAATGGAAGAAAGCTAAGCAAAAGTGAGTGCTAAGTCAATTTTGGACATCTGGACGGTGTTCATCGTACCAACCAAAAAAAAAAGCAGCTGTGCCTGAGACCAAAAGTCCCCATTTAGACACCAAAAGTCTCTTCGCCCAAAAACACTGTGGCCATGTGCAACCGCCTTAGTGGGAACAGACCCTGACCCACGCTCTTTCCAAAGCCGTGTCCAAGCATTGTCTGGAAAAGAGCTTGTTGGCATTGGGTGTAACTGTTCAAAGAAGATTACTAGCAGTTATACAGTCTGGCCAATCCTTGACCAGTAGCTGAGTTTTCATGTATTTACTAGTATGTATTTATCTGTAGAGGTTTTCTTTGCACAATTCAGCCTTATGCTACAACCCAAAGATTTCATTGTATTTCATTAATTTAGGCTATAGGGTGAAGAAAATCAACACAGAAATGTCTGTGCAGAATAATAAAAGTGGGACTGCGCTACATAAAAATTTGAAAAAGAAAAACAAGGCCAAATGGATTTCTGCAGCAAGCAGTTATAACAGCACTGATATCAGTAAAATTGAACTATTTTACATAGGCACTATCCAATATTTAGTGTCCCGATACAAGTCATAATAGATAATCTTCACAGTATCTTTCCATAATGTACAGTATCTATGTGGGGCTTTTTGCACACACTGTGATGCTAATTAATGAGGTGCTATACCTATATACATGTTCTCTTAATTTTCAGCAAGTGTTAATGATGAAATTATAGATAATATGAAGCCCATTATATTAAATATATTCTGTAATGGGTAAAGTATTTGCTACATATCAGGAGACTTGCTCACCAAGAATGTTATCTATGGACTACAGGATTATTGAACAAAACAACCTGTAAAAAATAGAGGATATAAATTAACAGGCTGCACTGTTGTTTACATTAGAAATACATGGTATCTCAGTGATACGAGAAACATTTCTGATGTACTATGATGGAACCAAACAAGAATGATATTATTAGTGATTATTACTTTAAACCAACACTGAAATTGTTTTTTATTAATAGATTTGGTTACTGGGCTGTGATCTGAGGCCATTGAGGTGCCAGCACATTATTTTCTTTACTGTTTCAAGGGGCAATAACCTCTTCCAGAGGTGCATAGAGAACAAGAGAGAGTTTAAGCTTTAGATCTCTGTCCCCCTTCAGCAAGATCTACCAGAGGATGTCTGTCCTTGCTACTTTTATATGTCCCTTGAATTCTGCCCCTGTTGATGACCACTTGTGTTGATGTATGCTGGTATCTGCCCTACAAATATACTACAAAGAAGAGATAAATTGCTTTGGCTTCCAGAGGGATTAGAAAGTCTAAGTTCCCCCCCCCCCGGAATCATAGCACTGGTGGATAAATTTAGGGTTTTCAGGATGGATATGGAAGAAACCTTTAAGGTTCCTCTCCCATGAACAGATATTTAGGGTCCAGTGGCAGTGAATATTGTATTCTACTCAGTTGCTGCTGGGACCTTCAAAGAAGCAAAGTATGTTACATTTTGCCCCAGAAGGGGACATAGTATACTGTTTTTTCTAAACAGAGTAACTGATACCTAATGCAGATAAACTAGGGAAATGTACAGGTTATTAACATAACCCCAAAAGAGTTACTTTACTGAATTACAAGAATATGTGTTTCTGTGTTTATGAATTTACTTCATAACCTGTAGCACTGATGACACTGGAATACAACTATTTATTTTTTTTCTAAACTTACAGGTGGCTCTATGCAGATTGTAGTGATGATGGAAAATTAACTGTACATTAAAAATACCGTTACTGAATAGTTCTTATATAATAAAGTAGCCTGCTTCATAATGTATTATTATTCTCGTGATGATTTAACAACTTGTATCACAGATGCGTTAGATGAAGTAGCAACATCAGCAGAGATAGCAGCATAAACATCATGCTCCACTGCCTGCCCTGTGCTAAAGAAATTAGTGTGGGAGGAAGAAATATAACATTGCGAGTGCTGAGATTGACAGCCATGGAAGTGATGAAGTCTTATGAAATCAACAGCATGTAGGATCCTGTCCTGGTTTTGGCTGGGATAGAGTTAAATACAGATACATATTCACCAATTATGATGACAGGGTTTCACTAAAAGGTGGACCCGCTATCATTACATCCAAACAGAGATGTTAAGACAGTTTCCAAAAGATCAAGAGCAGCATATATAGTTATAAATAGATAATAAAAGTTGGTTGAATCCAGCAGCTCTTCTAACACTCTTCTAACACAGCTCTTCTAACTGCCTCCTATCAGAATGAAGTTTGAATGGTGAAATATTTTTTCCATTCTGGGTTTGGATTATTATTGTCATCTGGCTTCAAAATATTTTGTTGCCCCTTCTTGTCAGGAGTGGCACATTGTCTTGGTCCCACAGGCTGTACCAAGAGCTTGGCTGATATCACGGTGTTGGTAACACCACATCTGGAATACGTGTGCTACTGCCAACCGCAGAGCAAATTCTCAGGAAGACCTGTTGGGTAGGGGGTTTGTTTTTTTGTTTGTTTTTTTCTGAGCAGAACGCAGGATTTACAAAAATTATTTTGTATATAACTGACCATCTTCATTGTGAGGCATGACAGAATGCATGTTTGTCGCGGTTTAACCTGGCAGGCAGCCAAATACCACGCAGCCGCTCACTCACTCCCCCCACCCCCAGCGGGACGGGGAGAGAATCGGAAGGGTAAGAGTGAGAAAAAACTCGTGGGTTGAGATAAAGACAGTTTAATAGAACAGGGAAAGAAAAGGAAAATAATAATGATAATGATAAAATATACAAAATTAGTGATGCACAATGCAATTGCTCACCACCCGCGCTGACCGATAACCAAGTAGCGATCGGTACTTCCTGGATCACGCCTACCCTTCATATACTGAGCATGACGTCACATGGTATGGAATACCCCATTAGCCAGCTGGGCTGGCTGTCCTGATTATGTTCCCTCCCATCTTGTGTACCTAGCTCAGTCAGTAGGCACGGGAGCTGTCCTTGGACTAGGAGGGCACTTAGCAACAACTGAAAACATCAGTGTGTTATCAACATTCTCCTCGTACTAAATCCAAAACACAGCACTAGGAAGAAATTTAACCCTATCCCAGCCGAAACCAGGACAATGTTGCATTTATTTGTCCTTAAGCTGGCACTCTTTTACATAGGCTGCGAGAAGGGAGAAAAGATTGCTTCTGCCCGCTGCCCTCAGTGTGTGTACTGAGAGCGCAAAAGGTCTGCAAAGCTGCTAGGTGTGCGATTCCCAGAAAAAAATGTGGTAGCCCACAGCACAAGCAATTCAAGGAAAACCTGGTTTTGTTTTTGTTCTTTTTTTTTTCTCCTCTCATTTATCAAAAGCCTTTGAGAAGTACCTATAAGGAAATTATAGGCAGATTCCCTCCAAAGCTGTAGCTGATTTGGGGGTCTCATCGAGATGTGGCTGGAAGACAATTCCCAGTTTACTGAATTTGTACCATCACAAGCAACCACATACAATCCTGTTTATAAACTTATCAAACTGCAAAACCTCCTTGTTTCGCTTGTTAAAAAGCTTCTGAATTCATAATTGGTTAAAATCAACTTATTTTTGTACCAACATTGTAATTTCTGTTTGCATTGCTTTTTTTCTTTCGGGCTTTCAAATTAAAAAAAAAAAAGGAAGAAAAAAATCTAGAAGCAATTTCTTTAGTTTGAAATTTTCTTTCATAAGCGTGGGAAGCCATAATTAAACACAGTATTCTGGGTCAGGTCTTACCTTTACCTTGTAGAGCAGTACAGTATCTCTTTCTGGGTCTGCCTCACTTGTCATGTTCTGGAATCGCATACAACTTTTTCTTTAATGACTGTATTTGTTCAGACGAACTGTGATCAATTAGCATAACCAATTCTTTCCTCTCCTTTTGTTTCAATGCAGATGCTTAAAGAAGAAATTCTTGTTAATAATGCCCAAGATGCATTTTGTACCACCATATTTCATCCTGTTTATATCATTTAGGTCTTCAGCATCACTTAATTTCTCCGGTATTATATCCTGATCTTCCCTCTTAACAGTAATATCTTACAGCTTTGTGTCAACACCACGTTTTAGCAGCATGCTTCTGTGCAGAGGTCATCACTACAAATATTAAATGAAACTCGTTTCAAGAATGATTCCTAACAAATTCAATTTTCCGTGCATCTTCACCTCCCTTATTTTTGTACCCCATTATTCAAGTCTGTAGCCACCTTTGTATTCCTGTATCAGTCCTCTTCTTGTCTGGCTTTTTGCAGATCACTGCTGCACAAGTTTCACAATACTCCTCAAATGAGTAAGAAGTTGTACTGATGTCTTAGCAAAATATTTATTGCTCAGAATTCATCTTTTCATGCAGCTGCAGATTCTATTCCTATCAAAGTATTTATAGCACACCCATCACCAAAGTCCAAGAAACCCATGGCAAGCAGAAAAAAATACATATTTACACAAAGCCCACTCAGAGGACTGCTGCATTTAAACACTGAAAGTTTTTCCTTCACGTATATAATTTTGCAAAGCACTTGAGGATTCTTCATACTTAAATGCCCAAGGAAAGTAAGGGATTATTTATATTAATTCCTGTGTAAAACAGTAAGAAAATTCAATTAAATCCTGGAATATCTCAAGTAGCTTCGTTTAATGCTTGTTTATACCAAGCCACACACGTGAGGTCATATTCATTTTACGATCACAGTTAAAATAAGTTTATTCGAAGAACACTTTAATAATAATATGAAGGGAAAATGAAGAGAGTTTAAACTTTTAGGTCTATCTTGTATTTTTAAGCTCCATGACAAAACTGGTTAGTACCATTTTACAGCACAGAGAGCAATGCTGCCACTGTTTTATGTACAGTCCCAACTGAGAAGCAGCTTCTTTCCCCTTTACTTGGTGACATTTTCTTTTTGGTTATTAAAAATAGAAAAGGACAGCTGCATACTTAGATGTGCATTAACTTCATAAATTGTTAATCCTGAAAAGACATGCTGCTCACAGAGGGGGTTAGTTTAATGCTGCGGACTGCCGTTCAGTGACTATCACTGTTTTTTACGTCTGAAATCGTGCACATCAGGCAATATTTGCTTCTCTATAAATTGAGCCCATTCTCAGGGTGTCCCTGGATGCAAGCAAGAGTTTCATTTATTTCTGAAAAGCGCAAGTAAAAACAATAGACTTAACTGAAATGGTTGTCTAGTTTGTGTCCCTGAGCAGAAATGAGTGGGAAGCAGGCTTGCAGCACGTCTTGAAGGTCAGCACCGATGCTCCTTAGAGAGCGTTAGCTCCCAGCTCTTCCCTGAGAGGGCTCTCGCCTTGGGTGACCGTGTCCCGACACCCAGGCTGGGCAAGCGTTAGGGCATCCAGCCACGTCTCAAACACGCCGAGCAGGGCGCCTGGCCCCACCACCCTCAGGGTCAGCGCTGCAGTGGACCTCTTTGCGGGGAGGCAGGCGCCCGTTTTCCTACATGGGTGCTTCAAAGCAGGGATGGACAGGCACCACCAAGTGACGTTAGGAACCGGCAGTGGGAGGCAGGGCGGGAAAGGAGCACCGCACGTTCCTGTGCATACTTGTGTCCCAGTAAAGCAGGATCTTGCGATGGATTTCATCCCATGTTACTTTTGTTAGCTTTGTCTTTGATCAGCTACTGCGTATACTACCATTTCCAAACCTCTCTCACTCATTCACTTCCCAGCTGTAAGCTTTTGCTTCATTAAACTGAAACGCTCAATGTGCTTAGCGAAGTCTTTATCAAAGAAACATGAGGGGGGGGGAACCTTGAAATTTTTCATTGCTTACATGACAGGAGAGCAGCAAATATCTCTAAGCTGTGTTCCAGTTAGGGGAAAACTGAAAGGCACATCAAAAAAAAAAGATTTAGGCAGCTAAGTCCAAAATGTCGTCCTAAGAAACCTGACTCAGCTATCGCTTCACTCTGGAAACACTTGCAATCCCTAGCAGAGTTTCCCACTTTCCAGGCTTTTAACTTTCCATGTGCATGTGCCTGGACCTCCTACTGAGGTTGTTCCACAAGGCAGAAAATAATTCATCATCTAAAAATGATGAATCCTTTCCTAGGAGCTATGTTTTAAAAAAAAATCTAAATACAGAAACTATAAAAAATGAACTGCAAGAGCAACACAATGGTTCCAATACAGAATATAATCCTAACTGTGCTGCTTGAAGATGACCGTGAAAACATTTCTGAGTTTTTGGAAACCAAGAGGTTTTAGAAAGTGCTAAAAAGAGGAGGAGCTGAGAACCTGCAGGTCCAACTGTAACATTGCTGAATATAAGAGGCTGTCTCCCTTGCGCACATTCAGGTTAATGTATAAGAATGTATAAGAATAAAAGAGACGAGCTCACTGAACCTAACTTGTGTTCTGTTGTGAGCGTGGTGAAAGACCAGAGCACCTTCATCAGCACTGCTCCCGTGAAGCTGGCTTCACAGCGGTGTAACTCCATTCAGAATCTGAGCCACGCTACCAGAAATGTATCCACATGAGTGTGCCAGAATTGAAATTCTCATTATTGAGCACAACAATAGCAGTAGGAAGCAAAGGAGATGATGATTGTAAAATAATTGCCTGCCTCCACCTGCTGAGGAAAAAAGTGGCATTTTTTGTAGAAATGTATTTTTATATCTATATTTTTAGTAGTACTGTATCTGCATTATGCATAGATACTGCATAATCCAGAGATACTCTTATTCTAATTACTTTACCGTACATGTTAAAATTATTCCTATTCTTTGTCCCTTTCTCCCTTTTATTCTTTCGTATAAAGACATTAAATAGCTTCAGACAAATATCATAAAAGTGATCTGTGGAACTATTGGTTCAGTTGTGTCACAGACATAGGGTGATGTAAGATGTGGAGGGTATATTTATAGCACTGGTTGTGTTCAGAAAAATCTGCTGAAATATTTTTTCAGTGAAAAATATGGGTTTCATCAAAAGCTAAAATATTTTAAGCACATGGACTTAAATTATTTTTTTTCCTAGAGAAAGTGATTTTAAGAAGAAAAAAGGTGATTTCCAAAAGCGTTGGAAGTTAATTTAATAACTTTGAATTCTTTTTTTTACTTATGTGGATTTCCCCACTTTCTTTACATTATTGTATAAAAATACAACAAGCATCCTACTTGCGGAAATGGAAACACTTATTTCTTAAAACAAGAGACAAAAGTCAAAAACCACCCTGAGCAAGAGAAGAAACAATTCTGTTCTAGACCCTTACATATTTTAAAAAATGCAATACCTCCACTATGATTAGGTATTACAAATACCCGTGTTTTCTGTTTTCTTATTATGAACATCTGCGGAGGAGGATGAATTATAAACAAACAATATATCAATGACAGAAGGTTGAAAAGTAAAGTCAAAGAAGTTATTAAGCTTACTTTGAAGAATGGTCTTTTATTTTGTTTTTTATACAAGGAACAGTTGGGGGTATTTGTGTCGGAAAGCATTTCATGACTGGTTTAATGAATCCGGTTTAAAGTCTTTCTCTACAGAAATAGAACATATAGGCAAGATTGTGCCTCTTGCTTCCTGTTAGTATAATTATGAAGAAGACACCCAGCTAGAATGATGAAATAGCACCATATTGCAGTCACCGTTCCCAGTTTGTGAAGCCGCTGAGCTTGGTTGTGGGAAAATGGAAGGATGTATCAGGAAAGGGAGTTCTCTCTACACATTTCCTTTTTTGTTTTGTTTTGTTTTAAATGCAGACAGTCTCTTTCAAAGGAAATCTCAAAGTTTTTGTTCTGTCAATAAAAGCCCCTGCCAGTGTTCGTCTCCCATGTGTGACCTTGCTCTAAAGCTCTGCCATTCGGGCATACTAAGGATAACAGGAAAGCTAGATCTTAAGTGTGTAAGTTACAATATCTTGTGTGAAGAATGTGGGACTCTATATCAGCATATTTTTCTTCCTCTTTTCCACATTTGTTTATGCTCTTGAAAGCTAATAAAAAACAAGTAGGAGGGGATAATTTCATAAACTTCTGACTGCAGAGTGAAAGTCAGACAAGGTCAACCAGAAGCAGCCAGAAGAACCAACATTGCGATCACTGGATTTTTATTCATCTTTTCCACTAAGGACATTGACTTTCTTTGCTTTCATAAATTTGTCAAGCCACAGTAATACTGTGGCATACCATGCATTAGCAGACCAGAAATACTAGTAAGAATGCACGAGAGGGACTGCTTCTACAGTTTCATGAGATAAACCTGTTACCTAGTTTATGATCTTGATTTTACTTTCTCTTGCCCCAGCTGCACTTTATTTTGTAACCCCAAAATAAATTTGGAATTTGTTTTGTAAGAAATCAGTATGATTTATTCTAGTATATTATTAGTATCCAGTTGTCATATAATATTTTCAGCAGTAGATCCTCAAGCATTTTACAGAAGGGACGACTCACATTTTACAGATGGAGAAACTCAGGCACCGAGACAGAAGTACCCTGACCTTCATATTGACGTTGAAAAGCAAAAGAAAATTACATTTTCAGACACCAAAACAATTTGTTCAGGGTAACTGCCTCGTTGTATTTGAAACTTCAAAGTTCAGCTGAATAGGACAGATACACTATCATTGGTCAAGCTTGCTTAAATTAAGCTAGCCTATAAGGGAATCAAAATAGTAATAGTAGGAGAAACAAGTATGTAGGAAGCAAAATATTTCACTATAAGAAGCCTAAGACCAATGAATGTGACAGCAGAAGAGTATTTTGATTCTGGGTTCCTTTTTGGGGAATAGAAAAAGTAAGAAGAAAGGGCACACATAGCCCTTTCCCTGATTAATAACTGTACCCTTTGCACTTGGAAATCTGAGTCACCAGAGCTACATCATCGGCCCCTGCCAGTCCTTATGCATATAGAGAGGTCTTTTTTGTCAGCTCTGGATGGTGACAGAAAAGAAGCACCATCTCAGCTGTCATCAGAAGCAGGTTTCAGTTTGGGTTGCTGTTGGAAACCCGCATGCAGAACTGCAACTGTTATTGCAGACTCATGTCAACATCTGTAAGGCAGCAAATGGGTCTTGTATTCTGAAAGAGTAAATATTCCCAAGCCTTATGGCTATTAGAAGAAATGTGTTTTCATATCAACTGCCATTTATCTTTTTCTTAATTTTCACATTTTGTGCGTTTTGGTTTTTTGTACAACTAAGATATGATAGTTCTTACATGAATGCAATGAAAATGCCAATTAATACAAAATAAGGTTATATTCATTATAAATGAGTGCTTACTAAAATACATCGAATGCTGCTTTTCTAACTCAGTGACTTTTTTTGTGTGTGATAATAGTCCAAAGTAATTATTCCATCTGCTGGTCAATCCTCTGTTGAGGATCCTCTGATTGACAATCCTCAGTCAAAAGTGGGAAAAGAAAATAAGACAAAGTAAATTAGTTTAGCTTTAATGAAGCTCTAGTAAAACAATTATTGACTGTGCCTTTGGTCAAACTGAGGTAGAACTATTAGTGATAATCAGAATGAGGTTATTATTTTCTGTGTAATGTTTTTACGATAAGGTAGGTTACTATGATAAAATGAAAATTGCTCAGGTTTGTTTGGCAAATGAAATTTGATGTAAAAATTTTCAATAGTATTGTCTGCTCACTCTCCCAAGATGATTTTTAATGTATTTTTCCTTCTTGCTCTCATTCTTTTTGTTGCTATGCAAAGCTACAAAAGCAACTCAGCTCCTAATTGAGACATTCTTCAGATAATTTACTGGAATGTAGGATTGGGGCAAAATGTGTAAATAAATGTGTGTTTCTCCTCTGAAATTCTCATACTTTTCCTTGTAGGGCTTTTTTTGTTGTTTTCTTTGCCTCCATTAGGGCTAAATTAGATATCGACTAATAGTATCTCTATTTCAGTACTGCTAAGACATGTTTTGTGAATCTCTCAAGATTTGGTATATTTTATTAAAAAAATTCTAAGAATAATGTAAGAAATGAAATGTTCACTAAAGAACACTGTCACTCTCTTTAAATAGCCTTCTGTACTCATTTGGTATTCAATTTGCAGGATAGTAAAAAATCAGTCCATGTTTTATTATTTAACATTTTCATTATTTAAAAACTTTGCAAATATAGTTAATATTTCAAGAAAGAATGAGTTTAAACAAACACATTTCAGTCTGAGCTGGGCATAATTTATTCATTGCAAACTGTAGTAAGTGATTAAATATCTCAGTTACGTATCTTAATTGTGTTTCCTGATAAATATCTGAAACATTTGGAATAAGAAGAGGATGAAGTCTTCCTACTCTTTCTAATACTGGTTTCACCTGGACTAGTAATCAGAGTCTTTGTTACTCAGTCATGGATGGAAACGTCACATGTAAATGCAACTATTGGATGCAACTAACAGTCACCTTACAGAAAATATTTTTGTAAGGGATGAGAGATTTAAGAAATAAAAAAATATTGCAGGCAAGATCTCTCCGCTAACAAATTACACGTCATGTTGAACACATAAGCAAATTTGAATCAGAAGGGTATATAATTTATGTAGGACCAATTTTACAAGCCTAAAGTTGCTCAAAACAGGTCTGATGCTGCTTATGCCTTAAATTCTGCTGCAAGAAGGTGGGAGGAGTTCATTGAGAAGAGCTAGGGTGAGGCAAGAAAGTCTTGTAGAAAGTCTTAAGGAAAGCATGGAAAAGTCAACCAGGACCCAGCTGCTCCATAGACCTATGTAGCTGCTTCACCAGGCAGAGGAAATTCTTCTGGCAAATGATATTTTGAGTTATATCCAAAATTAAATTCAGATACACTGAAGAAGCAGGGTCTTGTTTTTGGATGGAAATTGCTTATGGGCGCTTTTGTTTATATTAAAAGCAACATGGATTTTAAGCCTTAAATGGGCTTGCTTAGAAATATGAAGAATTAAATTATATTTCTAAGAAAAGGTCTTCGTTTTCCACCTCTTCCATCCAGACTTTAAGTATCTAGCTGTGGAAAATACTACTTTATCTGCTTCCAGAACATCTGCTTTGTGTTGTTAAAAAAAATCATTTTTGTAGTTTATTGCCTTGACCCTTTTTTCTCAGTCCCTACATTAAATCTCTCATTTTTATGTCAGACGTGGATTGCTTGTCCTCACACTTAAGGCCTTTGGTTGCCTATCCTCACCTAGCCCCTGTCATTTGCTGTTGCAATGGTAACTCTTAGCCCCAACCAGACCATGGTGACTTTCTCTATTGATCACATTCATGTCACCTCTGATGCTGCTTCTTACTTGAGGGAGAAGATACCACTAACATCTGCAAAGCTATTGTGTTATTATCCTTCAAAATCCTCCTTAAAACTCTTTGGTTTTGTGCTGCTTGTATAAATTTTGACAAAAGATTAGGCAGCTGGAGGTCTGAGACAACTAGCCTATCGTGCTGACCAATACTGCGTTTTTTGGTACTTTCCCATCTGTCTGCCTCTTCCCATCTGTTGTTTCTTGTCTTGTTCTTGGATTTTAACCTGTTAAGGGCAAAGGTCATCTATTAATTAATGATGATGCAGCCCAACTACATTATGCACAATGTGGCCTGTTACTAGAATATATAATCTGCAAGGGAAATAAAATGAATATTAATAGCAACAACCACATCAGTAATAGCAGTAAATCCTTTTTAGACTTTCCTTTTTATTACTTTTATAGGATTAAGCGATGAGGAAACATTTAGGTTAGTTCAAGATACATAACATCACTTTTATCTTGAAGTATTATCTAAGAAGTGTCTGAAGAAATTTTGCAATATTTCAAATATTGCTGTTAGGAATCCCTGTATGCTTTGAATTTCTAAATGTGACCAGTGTCGTCCTGTCCCTTAAATGCTGTTGGTTCTGTCTTGTCAAAAATGTAGTTCTGCAAATACTCAGGATTTCTGTTAAGAACTTCACATTGTCTTTACTGTACTGTAGTTGTAATCTGTGTGGTTTCACTGTTTCCCAAGAGTTCATTTAATGAATTCAACCTTCATTTGTGGGTTTATGTCGTATAGTCATAATATTTTGTTTGTATGGATATATAATATTTTTACATGATTTGCAACTATTTTGCTTTTTGCAGAGGACAAGATGATGTGTGTAGAGTGAATTCATTATCCTTTACATATTCAGTAATTTTTATTTTACTTAAATATTGGTTTTCTGCATATGTTTTCATATTTTCTGTGGCTATTTACTTGGAGTGAATGCTTTGAATGTTCCATAAGGCTGATCTAGGAATTTGGATCTAAAGGTAGTGTGTTATTATCGGCATGTGTTTACATAGTTTAGGATGCAATGGCCCATTAATTTCATATTGTTTTACTTTATTTTTCATGTACCAGACCTTAATGATAAAACAGATGAATGGCACTGCTATAGTTGAAATGTTAGTCTGAAATGTACTTCATGCTATGTACACAGAAGTGAGAAAGACCTCATTGATGACCATCACTGTTACTTAGGGAAAGCTTTCAGCAAACATTTCTGGTCTTTTCAAAGAATTCTTGCAGACTGAGACATTTCTATTATCCCAGGGACCAGCAAGGAAAGGCATAAAGCTATACAAATATAATCTGAGTATATT
Source organism: Calonectris borealis (assembly GCF_964195595.1). Classification (NCBI taxonomy): domain Eukaryota; kingdom Metazoa; phylum Chordata; class Aves; order Procellariiformes; family Procellariidae; genus Calonectris; species Calonectris borealis. The sequence continues at coordinate 28,443,872 of NC_134315.1, read as the reverse complement.
CTGAATTGCTTCCCTCTTAGTGCTTGAACCCTTAGGATAATTCACTGTGGACTCTTACCCAGTTCATATAACTCACTGCTAGTTCTCAGTAATCAAAAGTAAAACGCAGACTTGATTCAAGTGTGCATTTCCCATTGTTTTGCACATGCTTATTGCCTGACGTGCTATCATAACTATCATGTAAGCCTGCCAAGATTGCTGGTGTCTGAAATATTTCTTTATGTGAGACTTTTTCTAATGCCAAAGCCAGTGCATTGTATTTTGACAACTTTCTGCTAGCATGTTGTATACACGTTCTGTAAATTCACATTAACATTAATTTATTTTGTGTGCCATTAGGAAACAAACCTGTAAAATTGAAAGAGCTGGAAGGAAGAAATGAAGATTACACATTTTATCTAAAGCGATTGACAAAGTAATTGACAAAGAAATGTGAGATGATGCTAGAAAACAAATAAAAATTATCGAGAAAAAATTTTGGTTAGTATTAGAATGGGGAAGCAAGCCACAAAGGTGATGGTTGATTCTGTCCCTTTTTTATTGTTTGGCTTTTTTGCTGTTGCTCATGCTGTTAGAACAAAGTCACCAAGACTGAGGCCACCGACAGTGCCCAAAGGAGAGTTCTTACCAATGAGTTGTGACTGAACTTTTCTTAAAAGAAAATATCAAAACAAAGATTCCTGAAATTGCTGTGTTAATCACTCTCCCTCTGCTTTAACTCATGTTGGAGCTTCTAAGAGAGAAGCAGTGATTTTGGAAGTGACTGAATCCCTGAAGTCCCACTGAAATACATTTCTAACTGGTAGACTTATTTGAGATGGCATGTTTTACATTCTATGTGTACTTTTATTGAAAGTAAACCATATTTTGATAAGGACATTATTAAATCAGTATATTTAATGTATGTGTGTGTCACAAGAAGGCAAATGATTGCTTCATGTATGTTTCAAATTGCCATAAGCCATCACCGAAAGGTGTAATCCCTTCCCTTGAATACTCTTTCCCATCCCTCTGGTGACTTTTGTTCTGGCACAAGCATTTATTTGGCTACACAGAGAGCCAGATCTGACAGCTGAGAAGTTAAAACTAATTTAGGAAAAATGAAATGTGAGTGGTTCAAAGAAGAGCGTTGCTTATCTGGGTGGAAGGAGATTCAGCATCATGTTGCCTAAAACTCTGATTAGGGCTTTGCCAAACACAGACCCGGTGGCTAAAAGACTATTTCACAGTTGAGCAGGTGCCCAGCCAATATTAATATTTACAAAGCAGAAGGCAGCTGCCAGCAACGTGGTTGACAACAGACTGAAATTCCTGACTGACTTACAAATTAATATGTCCTTAGAAGAAAGGGGAAGGGAGCGAGGAAGGGAAATTATAATATCTGGCAACCTCAGAGGGACCCCCAAGAATCAGGGGGCTATATCAGGGAAAAACAGGGATATAAGTCAGAGTCAGTGTCCTTCCCCAGCCAGACAGCTGTTTTCTCTGAATACAGTCAATAGGAAATAGAACTGAGATCTAAACCCACAGGTTAAGCTGTCCTTATAGTTTGTCCTATGAATCCTGGGAGGGAGACTCATCTGGGATGTGTTTCTGCAACGCGAAGATGGAGTGATTGTCTTTCTTTTTTGTCACTTCTGCCCTTATAAAGTGATTGCAAGTGTGTTGTTGTCTTGCTTTTTTTTTTCCATGTAACCTTAAGCTTGTGTTGGAGGTGATTTCAAGGAAATGGTTAAGAAAGAACAACTTAAAGCCATTTGCATCCTTGGCAATGAGATTCTCTAGTAGTGCTCAGTATCCTGGTGTTGAAAGAATAAGGATGTACTCATCCTTTTAGCTGCAAGGGCTAGAGTGGGAGCTGGAAGGGCTGGGGTCTAGGTCACTCTTCCAGTGGTCAGCGTTAACGAAGCAAACTTCCTGCCAGCACCAGTAAGGGCAAAGGAGCACTGAAGTCTTAAGGGAGTTTATAACAGCAACATGATAAAACGTCCTGCTTTTGATACCATTCTCCTGACTCCTTTTTGTGGTAAGTTGAGAATATCACCCTAGGTATGTCTTATTAACTTTCAGATACCAAATTAATAATTTGAAGATAATTTGGTGAACTTTCGTATCAATTAACTCTTTCTATAAGGGAAAATATTGCATCTAGTAAGTAACTAATAAGCATTTTTCATTGACAGAACAAAAGATTTTCACTCCTAACTGTGAGCCACTGAAAAATAACCAGCCAAAAAAAGGCAAATAATATTAGCATACAGAGCTGAGCATCAACCTACTTTACAGTTTGGAAATCAATGACAAGCACATCTACCAGATGTTGCCGAGACGTTAATGAAATACAAGCCATCGGGGCTATTCACTGTAGCAAGTGAAGTTATGGAAAAGGCATGCTTTTTATGAAAGTTGTTCTCATTTTTCATGTATACGAATGCATTCATTTCTGAGATTTCCTTCAAGTATCAAAATTATTTTAAGTACCTACATTTTCAGATTTGGGGCAAGGGAAAAATATTTCTACAGGTGGAGAGACAATTCAACCATTCTACATGTAAAATGCATTTGTCAATTGCTTTCGTTGTAAAATAACCGAAACTCTCCAATCTCAAGATCAAGCTCAGTCTGGCTGCTACTAGTATAATGTTTGTATTATTGCTATTACTCTGCTGTTGGTGGAGATTAATATAGCTTATGACCACCAATGAAAAATGCGATGACTTATCCGGAGTTGCTTCGGGAAGAAAATTCTGTACTGCTTCAGTAAGCCCTATTTCTCCAAATAACTTACACACAAAATGTGAAATATCTGGTTGACTCTGGAAGCTTGTGTTGTCTGCTAGGAACTTGTTAGATAACTTTACAATATTCCTTTAGCTGGGATAGACTTTTTAAATTTTGCTTCTGGGATTTTGCAGAAGGTCTTGCAGTCTGTTTGCTAAACAGTGGTCTCTTCAAGGATAATCAGGAGGGTTGACATCGTTGGCTGCAAAGTATTGTCCAAGTGACATAGTCCTGAAATGGATAAAATCTGTCATGCATCATACACAGTGGGTGAATATTGGCAGTATTGGTGGTTTCCTGACTTTCAGTCTTTTGATGTTGATTCAGCTTGTATCTTATCTATTCCAAGCATCTCATTTTCTTGCATCTCCAGCATAGCATTAATGTGGTAGCCATCTCTAACTTCACAAAATAAAAATATCATCTTCGATATTTGATTCTATTTGTAGTTGGATATAAAAAATACTGATCTTTCCCATCATCTTCCAGGAAAGAAGCTCATCTTCCAAGAAAAGACACTTCTCAGAATGACTTCAAAATTTTCAGATTAATATATTTAATAAAAAGCTGTGGACTTTGCATTATTTTTACTGCAATGCAACAAATTGTCCATGTCAGAATTTCACTGGCTCTCTCCTATTTAAGTACTGTTTTGCCTTACCACAGAACCCACTTGGAAAAGTAACAAATGGAAGGAGTATGGTTTTGTTATTTGTTCAAAACAAGATTAGGGTGAAGTATCTAATAAATTCAAGTTGGGCACAGGATTGTTTATTGTATATCTTCTGTCATAGAATCATAGACTCATAGAATCATAGAATCATACAGGTTGGAAAAGACCTCTAAGATCATCGAGTCCAACCGTCAACCCAACACCACCATGCCCACTACACCATGTCCCTAAGCGCCTCATCTACACGTCTTTCAAATACTTCCAGGGATGGTGACTCAACCACTTCCCTGGGCAGCCTGTTCCAAGGCCTGACCACTCTTCCAGTAAAGAAATTTTTCCTAATGTCCAATCTAAACCTCCCTTGGCGCAACTTGAGGCCATTTCCTCTCGTCCTATCGCTAGTTACTTGGGAGAAGAGACCAACACCCACCTCACTACAACCTCCTTTCAGGTAGTTGTAGAGAGCGATGAGGTCTCCCCTCAGCCTCCTCTTCTCCAGGCTAAACAACCCCAGTTCCCTCAGCCGCTCCTCATAAGACTTGTGCTCCAGGCCCTTCCCCAGCTTCGTTGCCCTTCTCTGGACACGCTCCAGCACCTCCATGTCCTTCTTGTAGTGGGGGGCCCAAAACTGAACACAGTGTTGGAGGTGCGGCCTCACCAGTGCCGAGTACAGGGGCACGATCACCTCCCTACTCCTGCTGGCCACACTATTTCTGATACAGGCCAGGATGCCATTGGCCTTCTTGGCCACCTGGGCACACTGCCGGCTCATGTTCAGCCAGCTGTCAATCAGCACCCCCAGGTCCTTTTCCTCTGGGCAGCTTTCCAGCCACTCTTCCCCAAGCCTGTAGCGTTGCCTGGGGTTGTTGTGACCCAAGTGCAGGACTCGGCACTTGGCTTTGTTGAACCTCATAGAGTTGGCCTCAGCACATCGATCCAGCCTGTCCAGGTCCCTCTGCAGAGCCTTTCTACCCTCGAGCAGATCAACACTCCTGCCCAGCTTGGTGTCATCTGCAAATGTCATTCCAAATAACAAATCTAGTTCCCTTTCTATATATTAATTAGTCTTTTTATATTGTGAATAATGTTTGTATTTAAAATACAGCCTGACTGGAAATAAGCAAAGAAATTTTCCTCATTGATTTATTTGACTCATTCTACTGTACCCTTTCTAGAAGTTAGTTTAACATCAGGTGGTAGTAAATGTGACAGAAAAATATTTTTATGTTGTTGTGTGCTTTTTTTTTCTTTTGAGACAAAGCACTTATCACTTACAGGCATGTGGTCCTAATCTGAAAGATGAATTGGTTCATTCACTTCGAGTACCACATAACCATTCACACACCATCGAGCTTAACACTATTAAAGGGTAATTTCCCCTGTGGGAGCTATGCCCAATACAGCCGCAATCTCTACACGGTGTCTTTTTATCTTTCCATGGCAGGTAAGGAGATTTAAATAAAAGGCTTCATCAAAAGCGCAATCACAGACATATTCTTCCTATTGAAATACCCGTGAAACAGCAAATAAACACTCCTAAAAATCTTAATGCTCCTAAACATTACCAAGAAAACTTCAGTGTGCAGTTCCCACTTTGAAATTTTGTGTTGGAATCAAAGCATGTGAGATGCCTCATGGGCTTGGCAGTAGAGGACAGGAAATATTATGGGAAAATTTGCATTTCCTATTAAATTCTGAATGTAGTAAAACATTTCAGAATAATCAAGGAGTATGTTTTGCCTTCATCTCTCATAATCGCCATGATTTTTTAAAAAATTCTCATCGTTTCTTTAGTTTGTCTACAATGACTCATTGAACACCCTATTATTATAGGTTCTATATTCTAGCAAAGATGATAATTAAGTCTACAGTGAGGTTTTCTTTAGAACATAGTATTTTCACATGTTCTTGCTCAAATATCTGGGGGCTAAAGTATTATCTGCAACAATTCTGCTTGGTTTCACCTAAAGGTGAATTTTCTAGGGATGCCAGTAAAAATATGCTTTCTGAGTAAAGTAGTGAAAATTAAAGAAATCATTCTAATTTCCTTTTTTTTTTCTGTAAGAAGAGACAGGATTTTTTCACTCTTTCTGCTTTCACCATTAAATTGCTTTCCATCTAAGATCTTTTTTTGCATTCACACTAGAATGAACAGGCTTTATTTTTGAATTACTTTTTTGTAACTTAAGGTCACAGAGTGTGTTGTCTTTGACTTGAATGGGGTCAACATTTAAGTCTAAAACTTTTTTAAATGAATGCAGTTTTGGACCCAGACTCGCAGCTCAAAATCGGCTTGTTAGTCAAGCCAAACCAATTTACATGCCCTGTAGATATGAATTTGAAGCTTTGCCAGAGCATAGGGCTTATTTACAAAACTGTTTCAATAAAATGTGAGTAACGTAACTTAGGTTACTTCTTCATGTCAGGGAAGCCCTGCTGAGGTTCGTAAGATCTCTCTGTGGCAGTCTCATCTGCAAGCCGACTTGCTTGGCTTTCTTAAATCACATAAAATTCAGGTTCTGCTCAAAGTACCGAAGTTGATATGTCAACAGTGTTGGCCTTTTACCCAAGAGTTCAGGGCTTAGCACACAAATAAATCAAAGCCTCGCAGATACTAATTCTCTCTTGTGCCTGAGGGAAGTTAACTCACTTCTTCCAAATGCATACGTTACCCTGAAGTAATCAAAGGCGAAGGGAACATTCTCTTCATTTTATCGAAGCTATTCTACTTTGATTGACTAAACCCAAGCCTCAGCTGGGTCAAAGAACATGAAAGTGTGAGCATTTGGCTATCCACAGCAATTCATCACTCATCTGAAAGGAGGAAGAAAAATAGGAAATGCTGAGTTTCAATCCTCCTTTCTGAAAAATACTTCACTATTATATACTAAGCATTCTTTGGATCTAGCCTTTAATCCAAAAAGTGGTTTGAAATTTTTTACCAGATGAGACCCAAATTGGAAACTGAATATATGTTTTTTTCACTTGAAGTGATTTGAAACCACACAGCATAAAGACTCACACACAAAGATTGTTCCACTGAAATCTCTACACTGAACTCTTCAATTTTTCCCGTAAGTGGAAGCTGTCAAGAGCAGAGCTTGTCAAGAGCACTTAGATATTTCTCACGTTACATACTTAGTTATTAATATTGTTTGCTTGGGATGTTCATAATGGATAAAATTCATCCATAGGCAGAGGGGCAGCTAAGGACTGCGTGCCACTTAATTCCTGCGTAGGCCTGCATATTAGCCTTAAAATAGAAATTAAGTGCGGCATGGCCTTCCCTCTCTCCCCTCTCCCAACAGGACTAAGTTAGTTGTAAATTGCAATACCTAAAATAAGTAGAAAAGTTTCCTTGACAAACCGTATGGAGTTGAAAAAACTACATAAACTCTCTCTGCTAAATCCAAGCAGTGGATTTAGCTTGATTTTGTAGTGCATTAAAGCGGACAGAGTGCAGTGGTCAGGAAGTCCCTTGTAAATTTGCCTGCCGTAAAGCTAGTTTTAACCTACAGCTCTAGTGGTAAGAGGCAAGCTGAATGCCTTGCTGGTCTCAGGGAGTGAATTCATGTGTTGAGCTGGGCTCTAAGAACAGGATTTTCTTCTAAAATTGAAAATAGCATTAATATGCCATAGAAAATGTCAGAGGGTTTAGAGCTATCCTTTTATAGCTCTTAAAAATAATCTTTTTTAAAAATAAAAGCAAAGTGAAATTAGACATAAAAGATAATCATTTACCATTGAAGTGTGATATTAAGTACTCAAAAGTCTGGTAATGAAAATGTTCCCACAGTAGCCATAACCTGTCATCAGATTTCACAGGTGACTTCTCTCTAAGCATTCAGTGTAGTGTAATACTTGGAATGTTGGTGAAAGGTAATAAAAAACCCTACCTATGTAAGATGGATAAGTTCATCATAATGTGAGATTTGATGAGAATTTTTTTCTATGATTGTATATTAATTATAGTTAATTTTACGGAGATCCTTAAGATTCAATCATAAAACACAATAGGATTCATCATATATTCACTCCGAATATAATGTAATTTTGAGATAGTAGGTAGAAGAGAAGTTCATTTAGGCATTTAACATAGCTGTGTACCAGACTGAAGGTCCTGTGTAGCCTATAAAACCAAGGATTTTTCCCCTATGCAAAACAATGTGAAAAAAATGGCATTTCATGCAAAATCATGTGCAAATCACATACTGCCAATATGTATATTTTCTGGACCAACAGTAAAAGGTAGCATCTCTTTAACAGATTCCATTCTTCCTGATTGAGGTACTTAATATTGAACATTTTTTAAATGTTGGTTAAGTTGTGTTTCCAAATGACTATTTTTATATCAGCTTCAACTCTTATCTACATGTCTTACATCCAGCTATAACTGTTGTACTTCAGAGCTAAGATTTTCCATTCTTCATGTCAATATAGTTGTTATTAAAATAGAATCATAGAATCATAGAATCATAGAATCATAGAATCATACAGGTTGGAAAAGACCGCTAAGATCATCGTGTCCAACCGTCAACCCAACATACCATGCCCACTAAACCATGTCCCTAAGGGCCTCATCTACACGTCTTTTAAATACCTCCAGGGATGGTGACTCCACCACTTCCCTGGGCAGCCTGTTCCAAGGCCTGACCACTCTTCCAGTAAAGAAATTTCTCCTAATGTCCAATCTAAACTTCCCTTGGCGCAACTTGAGGCCATTTCCTCTTGTCCTATCACTTGTTACTTGGGAGAAGAGACCAACACCCACCTCGCTACAACCTCCTTTCAGGTAGTTGTAGAGCGCGATGAGGTCTCCCCTCAGCCTCCTCTTCTCCAGGCTAAACAACCCCAGTTCCCTCAGCCGCTCCTCATAAGACTTGTGCTCCAGGCCCTTCCCCAGCTTCGTTGCCCTTCTCTGGACACGCTCCAGCACCTCCATGTCCTTCTTGTAGTGAGGGGCCCAAAACTGAACACAGTATTCGAGGTGCGGCCTCACCAGTGCCAAGTACAGGGGCACGATCACCTCCCTACTCCTGCTGGCCACACTGTTTCTGATACAGGCCAGGATGCCATTGGCCTTCTTGGCCACCTGGGCACACTGCCGGCTCATGTTCAGCCGGCTGTCAACCAGCACCCCCAGGTCCTTTTCCTCTGGGCAGCTTTCCAGCCACTCTTCCCCAAGCCTGTAGCGTTGCATGGGGTTGTTGTGACCCAAGTGCAGGACCCGGCACTTGGCCTTGTTGAACCTCATACAGTTGGCCTCGGCCCATCGATCCAGCCTGTCCAGGTCCCTCTGCAGAGCCTTCCTACCCTCCAGCAGATCAACACTCCCACCCCACTTGGTGTCGTCTGCAAACTTACTGAGGGAGCACTCGATCCCCTCGTCCAGATCATTGATGAAGATATTGAACAAGACCGGCCCCAGTACTGAGCCCTGGGGAACACCGCTCGTGACCGGCCGCCAACTGGATTTAACTCCGTTGACCACAACTCTCTGGGCTTGGCCTTCCAGCCAGTTCTTTACCCAGCGAAGAGTGCACCTGTCTAGGCCGTGAGCCGACAGCTTCTCTAGGAGGATGCTGTGGGAGACAGTGTCAAAGGCTTTACTGAAGTCCAAGATAGCTGACCTCAGCAATCTATGCATATGTTCACAACTTCTTTTAATTCTGCAGTAAAAATAAACTGATTTATAAACAAACAAATGATCTTTGAAACACTGTAGGAATAAAGTAGCTGAGTGAGGAAGAAGTTTATTCGTGTATCTGCCACTGCACATGTAATAAACTGGCCATTTGACTTACAGAAAGAGAGAGGAGAATGGAGCAGTCAGGTTAATTGGATTAGAATATTATTTCCTTTATTTTAAGCCTGTTGTATTAATATTTAAGAAAATATGTGTACACAAAAACTGAAAAGATAAGCAGAATATCCTTATTTTTCTTTTAATGTTTCCAGTGTGATATTTTTCTCTGTTGCAGGAGATAGAGCTAAAGAAATCTTCAAATAGTTATTCAGATTGCACTTTATGAATATCCACAAGCAATTTAGGACTATCTAAGCTTTATTTGGCTTCCAGAAGTACTTTGTTACAATTTTCAACCAATAGTTATTGGCCAATGGATGGTTTGCTGTTGAGTTTGTCATATTCTGTTCCTGACTGGAGCTCTGTTGCTCAGTTATTGTTCAACAGGGAAGCCAGGGAGAACTTCTTCAGGTTCCTGTTTTGATTGTCATAACTGACAGAAGCAGATTTTCACTGCAGAGAATTAGGTTTGTAAGTTTCTGGTTCATTTTCCATCAATATTTTGTAGTAATTGCTTGCAAGTGATTATTTTGTCAGTCAGTTCTGCCAGTAAATATTGGCTAAAATGTGTGCAGAGCACAACATAGGTGAGGAATAAATACAGTCAAAGTAAATGTAATATGCTTTCCTGATCAGAGAAATGTGTTTGAGATATTCTCTCAGGTCTACTAGACTTGGGAGTCTAGTAGCAGCCGTGGTAGAGGTGGTGAGTAAGTCCAGGTAAAGCGCGAGCTCACTTTCTAACTTTCTGAGAGCAAGGAAGCCATTTAAGAGCAATAAAGGAAAAAGCAGAAGTGGGAAGTTCAGAGTCTACTGGAACTGCCTGGAGGAGAAGTTGGAGAACCAGCAGCAGGTGGGAGATCCTAGAAGGGGCAGGAGCAGGAGGGACAGATTGTAAATCAGTGAAGTTTTTTAGTCTTATGTGCACATTGGAGCAAGTATACTTTTTCAGGTAGACTGAGCTATTTTGGTGTTTTTCTGGAAGGGCTGAGAAGGTACAGTGGAGACAGCATCCCATCACACAATCCCAGCCACAAATGAGTGTGCCAGCTTAGAGAGCAATAAGGACATGTTTTCTGAATTAGAGATGTAGCTAAATTTAGCTGATAATCCCTAATGTTGAAAATTAAACAAATATCTTTTGAGAATCCTTTCTTATGTATTTATAAATTCTTTTGGGTTTCAGCAGGTGGAAAATATTGTGAGAACCCCCCCCCCCCCCCAGCAGAACTGTTGCTTCTGTTAATAACACGCTATTGAGAAAGAAGTGCAGGAGCACATAAAGAATTCTTTGTGAGGGAGGATTTGTTAATTTTTAAAAGGAGAGGTGTGGGAGAAACCTTTGTTTGGATTAAAGTCATCGTGAATTTAGGCGATTCAGTGAAGCATACAGAGCTCAGTGCTGTAAGGTACTGAACCTCAGGGCTCTGATCCAAAAAAGCATTTAAATACCTGCCTATTGTTAGGCTCCTGAGTAATCTTGTAGCAGGAAATGGAATTTTTGATATTCTTGAAGGTGTATTTCAGTGCTTTTTTGAAATAGATTCTTAGTACTTTGCACGTTTGAGCCCTTGAGAAGCAAAGAGTACCAATGAAGAAATAAATATAAATAGACCAACTAGAAATAATATCTTGATTTATGAAGTTACAGCAAAAAACTGGGCAGGAAAGACAGAGTTGAAGACTACAGGGTGTTGTTAACAGAAGACTTTAGTTTCTTAGTCATAGAGTCTGTTACATTTCGAGAAGCTAAAATAGTAAACTCGATTAGATATTGATGTTAATCATGTTATTGAAAATCAGAGTAACAATACTGAAATCACTATCTGATTAACTACTCAGTTTTATAATCGCATGCTGCAAAGCCAGAATAATTCCATAATGCCAGTTGACTCTCAATTTAGCATATACATATAGTGTTTGAGGTATGAAATGAAATGCCAGATACAACAATAGAAGGAAGGCATGTAAATCTATTTAAGAAGGTGAACGTATTTCTGGAGGAGAAGGAGGAAGGAAATCGCTGCAGCCATGTACTAAATATTTGGGATAAATATAATGAAGTAGAAAATCGCTTGCATTTTTTACTCTGAATAAAGCCCTGATGGATTGTTGTCTCTCTGGATCTTGATTATTCATGGGTTTCTCTAGGTGAACTACAGAAATGTTACACTTCATCCTGGGATGCTGGCTAAAGCAAAAGAAAAGCAGGTTGTTGAATGCTGCTGTTATTAGATTATTATTTATTTCCTTTTGTGTTTTGTTTTGTTTTCCCCTGTGTCTCATATAAAATATTGCAGTCTTCTTAGATTCCTTTGAATCATAGAACTGCACTGTCAAAAAGACACTAGAGTGTTCATATTGCTCCTGCATTCTTTATAATTGTAATTATATTTCTAATTTGTAATTCTGAAAAACAGAATACTAAGTGACTCAAAAATTTCCTTGCAACTCTGTCTCAGTAACTCAAGGTTCAACTGTCATACCCTGAGTTTTGGTACTGGCAAAAGTGGTTAACTGATGCTGGTGGTGTTTTCAGTAAGCTGTAAGGATAATCTAGATTTTCTAAGATACCTAGGTACCTAAACTGTTTGGACTCTTTCAGGATTTGTAGCAGACACACAACTGCCACTGAAGTCCCAATCTTCATTTTCATTTAGACATTTAAACATCTTCGAAATTTTTCCCTTTGGTCTGATCCAATGCCTCTTGAACTCTGTAGATATTTCTGTGAGCTTTAGATAGTGTCCTAAATTAAGATTGTGACGTTTATATGATGCCAGCATAGCATCATTTCACTTCACAGCTGGAGTTTTGAAATAAGGCTTCAGAAATGAAAACGCTTGTACAGAATTAGCGGCTACCACCTAATTTTCACATTCATATCCTGCTTAAGACTTCAAAGCAAAATTGATACTGGAGAGGATAACAGCCTAGATCCGATTTCAGGCGCGTGAAGCGCTGAGCAGTGCCTGCTGACAGGCCATCGGATGGCTCTCCCAGCCGTTGCAGAGCGCCTCTTTGCCAATAACTTCATAACCTCCTTTTCCCTGCCAGCTTGTGCAGTGAGAGGTGTACAACTGAATTCTGAGCTTGCACGGAGGCAAGTCTGGGATAATAACTGACAGTAAGAAGCGCAGTGAAATCAGTGTAGGCTAAAAAATAAAAACCAAAACACCTAAAGACTCTGTCTGTAGTGAGCGATCTCTCTGTTATTCTAAGATTAATACTCCTTTTTCTGTCCGGGGCTTCTGCAGACTTGACATCTGCTGAGCATAATATCAGTAGACTGTTCTGGGAAGGTGAGTTAAGAGCTTCTAAGCCCTTGGAATATTTTTATTTAACAAAGAGGTTGCAAATTGTATGGTAGTATTTTCATAATACTACAAAATCTAATTTCTCATAATAAACTTTTTGGGGTGGAATAGCAAACGAGCTCATTTAAACTTGCCTGCAGGGATTTCCGCTGCAGATAATCTGTGAGCATTATGCACGTTTCATTACCTGGATTCTTAGGCAGGCGGTGAAGTTATTCTTGCCATAAACATTTTCAGGAGTGAGGATTTTGACAGCTGAACACACCTGTAGGACCAGACCTTCAAACTGTGTACCAGTCTGGTATAGGTCTTTTGACTGAAAGGAAATGCCACCAATTTATCCCAGCCGAGACTCTGGGTCACCTTATTCTAAATGGTAGCTGATCAGATGCCTGTGTAAACCAGCCCTTGCTTAATACTTTTTCTTTCTCTTTCCCGCCTTGTATTAGGACCGCCTCAGCGAACCGTTTCCCCCAAACAAGACCACGAAGGAAGGAAGCACGACAAAGTCTTGGACAAGGGCAGTGAAAGTGGGACTTCCTGTAACGAGTTGTCCACCTCAAGCTGTGACAGCCACTCGGAAGCCAGCACCCCTCAAGAAAATGCCACCAGCACTCAGCCATCCACAGCCCACCAGCCAAATACTCTGACTCTGGATCGTCCGTCTAAGAAGGCCCCGGTGCAGTGGATGCCACCGCCAGACAAACGCAGGAACAGTGAACTCTTTCAAACTCTCATTAGCAAGTCCAGAGAAACAAATCTTTCCAAAAAGAAGGTATGTGAGAAGCTGAGTGTTGAGGAAGAAATGAGAAAATGTATCCAAGATTTTAAAAAAATCCACATTCCAGACTACTTTCCAGAGCGCAAACGTCCCTGGCAGTCTGAACTCTTACAGAAATATGGGTTATAGTAATCAACTCTTTCATGACATATCTCTGGGGCATTTGATGTTTATTAAGTTGCCACTAACTTACTGATGTCCTTTTTCTGGCCAACTCTGCCACCAGAGCTATTCCTGCTGCTTATTTCTCTCTGTGAACAGTGGATGTTGGATAGTACATGGTTTCTTTAAAAATATATATAAAAAGATAGAAACTTAAAAAATACAAAAGGCGTCTCATCTAAACCACCTCACAATAGCAAAGAAAAATATGCATGGGCAAGAAAGATGGTTTTCAAACTGTAGTCAGTTGAGCTTCATTATTGTTTTGGAACTTACTGAATAAAAATCTCAATCATCGGTTAATTCCTCGTTTTATGTCACCAATAAAAATTACTCAGACTTGCTATGGATGAAGAAAAACAGGGTTTAAAATTCAATTGAACTGGTTTCAGAACTAATTCCCAACGTTCTTTCAATGTTAATGCAATAAAGCAAATACCTATTTTGCATGAGCACAATGTTACAAGTAAATCACACAAGAACAAGAGGTCGTCTGTTGCTTGGAGAATTATTTGTTTGATTCCAAGCCTTTAAACATAAAACGTCTAAGGGATTGAATTTACTTTGTTCTGGATCTGTGATTCTTTTGTGTGTACAGTGTTCTGTATGTAAGGATGGTGTAAATATGCCTTATATTGTTTTATTATTGCACCAACAACGTTCATCTATTAGTGCTTGTCAGGATTATTTCTGTGAAATGCAAACTTATGGCAGATTGTGAAAACTGATTCGATGGTCTGAAAGTTTCTGTTATGTTAGTTGCTAAAATTGGAGAAAAATAAAAGAGACTTTAATGTATTTATTAAAAGAACCATCTGGTAGATTTTCTTGGCTATCGTTCTCTCCTCTCTGTTTTAAAAATAGAATCAAGTAAATGGTTACTTTTTGTTTAATGTTTTCATAACTACTCTGCTGAAAAAAAAACCAAAACAAAAACACGTTTCAAGAGTGGGTGAAAAATATTTAGGGTAGTGCCATTTAATTGGAACCACCGCACAGACTCTCCAAGAGGAAAAGAGTTATGCTAAGAAGCAGCGGGGAATGAACTAAAAAAACTGAGTGGTTTTATTAACAGAGCTGAAAGCAGTTCCAATTTGACAAGTTCACAAAAATCGGCTTAGAAATAGAAGATTTAAAATATCACAGCAGAGTGCACTACATTTACAAATGAGAAGTTTTCTATGAATAGTCAACTCTACATGACAAACGTCTCGGCCCAGATACAGGAAAATCAATACCTTTCTCATTACACCACCAAGAAGACGACTGTGGTTCAGCCAGCCAGAGCTGCCATGGGTAAGGACCACTGGAGTTTGCAACAGAGCTGCTGAGTTCTTACGGACTTGAAATTATTACTGTGCGCACGCACACACACAAACATACACATACACATTTAGAAGGGTTCATCCCCATACGTATTCTGTAGCAGGAACTGTACAATTGTGTCAGAAGAGATGTTTTTCATCTGATGGTAATTTTAACTGTTTAGCTAAAGGAAAGAGGACTTCTTGTGTTGTAATTTCCAGGGTTATTCCTAAAGCCTGTATTACTTTTCAGTCTTCTAACAGGCCACTTTAAAAAAAGACTGCGTACTTCTGATAGCAGCTCGACGACTTCATTCACTTTTTTTGTCTTAACCTATTTAAAGCTAGTTACTCTCCCACTCAGTTAATCAGCTGGCATGATTTTGACAACATTTTTTATAACTTGAAAGAGTATATCTGGGCTAAGTCTAGTCTGAAGTGATGCAGTCCAGTGCGAAATCATTTGGCTTCTCAGCTCTGCCCTTATGTTCCTTGCTTGCTTCTTTCTCTGAGGTCCAAAAGACCCATTCCTTCTTTTGAAAGTTTCTTGCTTCTTAGACAGGTTTAGCATTTGCTTTCTCTCTCTTTTTTTTTAATATTTGGCCTCCTAGTCTTTTGATGAAATTTCCAACTGTTTAAGCATGACTTACTAACCTCCAGTGGATACAATTCTGGTTTTATTTAGTCTAAAGTTAGACTATTATTGAGAGCTTTTAAAAATATCACACTGAATTTTCTTCTGGCCTTTTGAATCTATCTTCATTGCACTTCTCACACCTTATGCTGTTTTCTGTTACTTTTTTTTAGGCTAAGTTTCCATACGGGATGATACCTTTTAGGTTCAGACAGCATCTTGAACCTTCCAGTTAAACTTTGCCATTTTGTTTGGAGATTTGTTTTCCCTTCTTAGTTATTCTCAGTACTCCAGGCAGTACCTGCTCGTGGTATGCTTAGGTGTATGTTTGACCTGTCCATCCATTTTCATTTGTCCATATATAGATGGTTTTATAAGCTTTTTAATATTTTTCTTTTAACATACTACCTAACATTCCTCAGAGCATTTTTAATTCATTCTTGAGGAGAACAGAATATTATCTTAATACATATCTTAATACATGGGCAGCGTAAGATTTATGATAACTTTGCTTTCCACGTGTTCACGAGGCGTGTGACTGATGTGGCAGATAAACTACATTGCTGTAACTTAGCAACCACACTGGCATCTTAAGATGAAGTGTTTTGGGTTTGGAATTGCACAGTGTACACTGTCCTCCTTCTTTCAGAGTGAAAAATTGGGATGTGTTATAGTCAGAGAAAGAGTGGGAGAAAACAACGGCTCCTGTGAATCCTTCGGTCATATTCTCTAATTCCCATCTCACTTTTCATCCAGTTCACCCACTTGCAGCTCCAAGCCTATCTAGATGGTTATTAATCTACAGTTTTCAGATTCCAGCCTGTAATTAGGGAGAAAGCAAGCTGAGACATTTGGTGGAACAGAGGAGCTTGTGGGTGGTTAGATGGCTAAGGTTGGTAGGAAATTCCCAGGTGTTACAAGAGAATTGTGTATTAGAAGCACATGGGGGGGTTGATGCTTCCCTTTGTCTTCTGTTTTTCTTACTTTTCTATGATAGCTGCTTTTTCTTTTTCCATTTCAGACTTGTTTTTCTCTTCTTTCCAGCTATTCACTTTGTTACACACAGGAATAGTCTACCGTGGGAATCTGTGGCTTTTACTGGACTTCAGTGGAGGTGGTCAGTACGTTAAAATTCCGCTCCATATGAAGTTTATGATTTTAAAACATAACGTTTTCCTGGAAAGGAAAGAAAGATCAAAATACTGACAATGTCAATCTTAAATTAAAAAAGGAATGTAAATAATAAATAAAGTTTGTATTTGTCTTTCAATATTTCAATTATGATTTTTATATTAATTTCAAGTTTTATGGGGTTATGTTTTACAGTTATGACATATTCAGTTTACTGTCATTAAAGACCAAGTAGTTTTTAGTCAGCAGTTGCTACTATAAATCGTAATTGATAATTGCTTTGATAAAATATATAATTTTTTTTAAAAAAAAGAAGATAAAATTCAAAGAAGTAATATAACATGTAAATAAAGCATATTTCTGGAAGGAAAGTAGTTCTTATTAAAAAATTGAATTATTTCTTTTCAGAATATTTTTCTAAATCAACACAATCCCTTAAACCATGGTCGTATTGGGAATTCAACGTGGAATACATATCCCTTTATGTTTTTCAGCTGAGTTTAATTCTTAATTTTTAACATGTTCAGCAATATAGAATGCTATATTCTAGATTATGTTTAAAGATTTGGAGCTGACAAAAATAAAACAAATCTTCCTTTGCAAGCAGTCTCCTAGTTAAGCTAATATTTCACAAGAGTAACATATCAGAATCTGCTGCAAAAATACTGTTATCATTGGCCATATTTATTCACTATAAAAGTTAATTTTAAGACCTCATAATGGATGTTATGTGCACCAATTTTTATATACTTTATTGTTCTAACTGAACAGATGGGGAATAGAGATACAGTTTTGCCATACAATGATGTTTACACCTTTAAAATGTGTGAACATAGATCAGAATTACACGGTGGAATAATTAGTCTATTGCTGAAGGAATATTTCTGAGCTCTTCTTCCACTAATAAAAATTTACAAGTCTTAGAATAATTGAAATTAATTCTGAAATACAATTTTAGAATTCACTTTGATTCACTTTGAACAACTTTTAAAAAATGCTACATTGTATTAAAAGCATCATTTTGTGGTCGTCTTTAAAAAAAAAGTGCTTCTGCAAAATCATTTGACTTGCTAATGCTGTCTTTGTTCAAGTAATGATATCCAAAAATATACTTCCTACTGGAGGTGGAAAACCCAATTTAGTATACTTGGTAACGAGAGGGCAACACTGGGTTCCCTCTATGAGTGACTCATGTCCTGAACCAAGCTCTCTGCGATGCTCAGAAATTCTGAAGAAACCTTTAGCTTTTTGCAGGATCACACAACTGGTATGGCTCACCATAAAAATAGCATTCACACATTACTTCAGCTTGTATATTGCAGGCAGTCAAGTAGTTTCTTCTTTTCCAGGATCTGTTATCTAGAAGTGATCTTCAACCTGTTTCATATTTTCCGTTCTACCCCTCTCTTCCATTGTTACTCTGGACACTCACACAATCACTTTTATTTAAGAGCTTAGCTGTTCCTTGTTTGAAGACATGTATCCAAATTTAGAAGGGACTACCTTAGTCTTCACACTGGAAAATGATGGGGGAAGCTGAGCACACTGGGAATGTTGCTGATTTGAATAACCTTCAGCACTGCTAGCAAGAAGACGCCATAAAGCACAAGCTGGAAGGCAAAGTAACATCACCCTGCAGCTCCACAAAGACATTATTCACCGATAAATGAGGCGCTGATGCTGTCAGCATCCACTTTGCCATCCACACTTGCTGTGTGTTGGTACTGCAGCTAACTGGGTCATCCCAGTGCAGATATGGCGATGCTGGGCTGCACGAGGCTGGTGCAGGTAAGAGCTGTAAGAGGTAGTACTCACGCAGCATGTCCCTTCATGGAGATATACTACCATATGCAGGATACCAGCCTTCACAGAGGTACACCCCGCACCACTCTATCTGAATTGGGACCATTGTTTTATTCTGCTGGATTATCACTGTTTGCACAGAAAACTGTGGGACCGTGGGACCAAATCGTGGTATCCTTACATGTAGCTCCACAGCAGAAGATGGCGATCTCTGCTGCTTTAGCACACTGCTCCTTCTTTGAAACTGGGCTCGTGACAATGTGAAATGGGGTGCTGAGAAAACAGAGTACCAGTGGTGCTCAGAAGAGAAACTCAGCACCGACTGTGCTCCCATCTGTTTGGAGCCTGGCACCCTGGCACTCCCCAGCTGCAGGCATTAGATCGTGTAAGACACATTGGGGAAAAGCACAAGTGGAGTCAGTGCCGTTAGTGATGACTATAAGAGAATAAGTATTTGGGAATTTTCTCCTCCCCTAAGGACTCCTCCTCTTCTTGCTGGGCCATCTCTTCTCCTCAGATAATAAGAAAGGAAAAGGGATTGTGAAAAACAATAATAGACCAGATGGAGGTAGTGGGAATTTCTGTGCCTCTGTGTTGCATTGCCTTTTAAAATTCCTATATTTCTTCACAATGTTACTTTATGCTCCTTTATATACAGAAAAAGGGAATGTAGAAATAGCTTGATGGGATTAGTTCTGAGATCCTACATTGCATAATCTTTCATACACATATTAGATGAAGTTCTAGTATTGAGCATGTTAAGTGTTTCAATTACAATACAGTGTAATTTTTAGCAAGAAGTCACCCCAGAACAGATGAGTACCAGTAGCAAGAAGTAAATTAAATTAACATAAAAGGAAGGGAGATCACAAATAGGCAATAATCTTTCCAGATTCCAAAGCGACATTTAATGCTGAAATACTATCACGTTATCTACTATCTGCTTCACATGCATGCAATTAATTAATTTAATATTGATCAATTCATAATGTGCCCAAAGCTTAGATTCCTCATGGTAAAGTTCTGAAAGATTGTTTTCTTCATAAATGTATACTGTACATAATAAATGTGAATTTTGACAGCGGGCAACACCTGATGGAATATTTCTCATCCCTACTAGATTGCTAGTTTGGCCTAGGATGAAGTGTGGAAACCATCAATCAATGACCCTGAAAAGCTTTTTTTCTGTTTCTCTTCCTATTTAGGTGAATTACGTGTTTCACGTGGTGTCATTTTTCTGTCAAAGGAAGCATCAGATTCAATGCAGCACAAAACAGTCACTGACACTTTGGCCCTGAATTGTTCTGATTTATACCTACCTGTGACATTAGTAAGCTTCTGACATCAGCAGTGGAGGTAACTGCTGAGTGACTGAACACCTGACGTACAGTCGAGAAATGAGCTTAAAGAAGATAGGGTTAAAAATAGTCCTCCGTGCCACTGTGGATTTGGAAGCATCCCGAAGCCCCAAGCCCCTCCAGGACACGGCATGTGGTGCTTCTATCTCTGGACAGGGAGGGACGGGAAGCCCTTGCGTACCCTTCCCCCAGGGAAAGCTCGGTTTCCCTAAGCCCAGTCTTTCACAGGTTTTATGATGCTAGTCCAGAATATCCTTGTGGAAAAATTAAGCAGCGCCCTCTTGGTCCCTGAAGAGAAAGTAGGCTTCGCTTCTATTTTTGTGACTTCAGTCACTAAATTTATGTGAATAATTACCTGGAATTTCCCTGACAAGTATCTCCACTGATACGGGGTGCAGGTCTGTCTTTTCAAACATGTCTTGTTACTGTCCTTGAACCTCTTCCAACTGTTCAATACTCTTTTGGGAAAGAGGCACCCACAAATGCACATATTCTAGTTTTGGTCAGTAATGGAAGGACAGAGGTAGAAAAAAAAGTTATTCCCTTCCTGCACTGTGATGGGATGTTTCCATATATAGAATTCATTATTGTATGGTCTTTTATTACTGCCTCCTTACATTGCAAACTTATGCCTGGTCTGAATCACTTTTTTTGACTTACTTTGTTTTTTTTTTAACATCTCTTTCTCCTGGTTACGTCAGCCCTCTGGAAATACACAGCACAGATTTTCAATTATTTCTAACCAGACCACTTTCTTCAAAAAACATTTTAACTTTCTCTATGTTTCTAATTACTCATGAGTCTTTCTTTTTTTTTTCAAACCGAATTTCATGAACATCCCACTTACTTTGTCTTAGATAATTAGAGAAGATGGCAAATAAAACCTGTGTGAGAGATTTTCAAAGGCACACAGGTGAGAGACCCCCAATTCCCTGTGGCATTTACTGAAAGTTGCTGTATTGGGTTTGCTTGGCAAGGTTTTGGTAGCAGCGGGGCTACAGGGGTGGCTCCTGTGAGAAGCTGCCAGAAGCTTCCCCTGTGTCCCACAGAGCCAGTGCCAGCCGGCTCCAAGACGGACCCACCACTGGCCAAGGCTGAGTCCGTCAGTGACGGTGGTAGCACCTCTGGGATAACATAGTAAAGAAGGGGGAGAAAACTGCTCAACGGCAGCCGGAGAGAGGAGTGAGAATATGTGAGAGAAACAACTCTGCAGACACCAGGGTCAGTGAAGAAGGAGGGGGAGGAGGTGCTCCAGGCACCAGAGCAGAGATTCCCCTGCAGCCCCTGGTGAAGACCAGGACTGTCGCCCTGCAGCCCATGGAGGTCCACGGTGGAACAGATATCCACCTGCAGCCCATGGAGGACCCCACATTGGAGCAGTTGGATGTGCCCGAAGAAGGCTGTGACCCCGTGGGAAGCCCTCGCTGGAGCAGGCTCCTGGCATGACCTGTGGCTCCATGGAGAGAGAGGAGCCCATGCTGGAGCAGGTTTGGTGGCAGGACTTGTGACCCCGTGGGGGACCCACCCTGGGGCAGTCTGTTGCTGAAGGACTGCACCCCGTGGAAGGGACCCACGTTGGAGCAGTTCATGAAGAACTGCAGCCCGTGGGAAAGACTCACGTTGGAGAAATTTGTGGAGAGCTGTCTCCCGTGGGAGGGACCCCACACTGGAGCAGGGGAAGAGTGTGAGGAGTCCTCCCCCTGAGGAGGAAGGAGCAGCAGAGACAACATGTGATGAACTGACCACAACCCCCATTCCCCCTGCGCCGCTCAGGGGGAGGAGGTAGGGAATTCGGGAGTGAAGTTGAGCCTGGGAAGAAGGGAGGGGTGGGGGGAAGATGTTTTAAGATTTGTTTTTATTTTCTCATTACCCTACTCTGATTTGATTGGTAATAAATTAAACTAATTTCCCCAAGTCAAGTCTGTTTTGGCCGTGACAGTAATAGGTGAGCGATCTCTCCCTGTCCTTATCTCGACCCACGAGCCTTTCATTATATTTTCTCTCCCCTGTCCAGCTGAGGAGGGGAGTGATAGAGTGGCATCCAGCCAGGGCCAACCCACCAACTTGGGCACATAACTCTTTTTTTTCCTGTCTCTGAAAAACTGATGTATATCTCTACAGTGATCCCTTTGCCTTTCCCCTCATCTCAATAGGACCTGTCAATCATCTTTAATGGCAACTTCCCACTTGCACTCCAAGTCAATTTGAATTAATTTTACAAGTAAATATTCTTGAAATTGAAATCGGGAATTATTATACTGTCCCATTCCCTTCATCCACTAATTCTGTAGTGCTTACTCAAAAGAATAATCAAGTTTGTCTGACAAGAGCTATGTTTTAATGCTCCTTGTGAGTCTGTCTCATTCTCACACTGTCGTAAACAGCAATTGCCTGAGCCAGCCTGTGATAGGCATCTCAGTAGGAGGCAAGCAATGGTGCTGCTCTGTGGGGTACAGAAATGAGAACTCTTATGTATATGAGCTTCCAATAAATTAGCTGTGCATCAGTGTTTCTGAAAATCTGCAGAAGGCTTCTGTGTCCCTCTGTAAGTCTACACACAGTGAAGCTGTCATGGGGGGGAAGTGAGGGGGAAAAAAGTCAAGAACAGGACAAAAAGTTTCTCCATGGCTTTGAAAATTATTTGAGTGGTTTTCTCCAGTCTCCAAGTACCTGGGGAGCAGTGAGATCTTTAGGTGCTTTAAATTCATCCTCCTCACATGATTATCTTGATTGTCTGCTGATGGACATCCTGTGGGCTGGGGCTCCCAGCTTATTGAATAGTTCCCACCTGGTGCTCAGGAGCTGAGATCCTGCTTGACTTCATAGAACCATCACGGGCCTCATCTCCCAAATACCATCAATACCCCACCTTAGAAAACACAGCTGTAATTTCATAGATCATGCTTTAACAATGGTGCAAGTGCCATATACTATTCCCAGGAATTATGTTTTGGGATGTGTGCCACATCCCATCATGATCTTGACTTCAGAAGATCTCAGCAAAACTGCAATATTATGCAGGGCCCATGTCCAGAATTATCATATCTTGTTTTTACTGCAACTACTAAAGGATTATTTTCAGCTGGTAAGATGCCAGGTTTTTAAGCTGTACACATGGTTATGCGATTATCTGGTTGATGCTTCCTCCCAGTTCTGAAGATGTGTTATTTCTTTTTCCTCTTCCCTGCTGGTGCCTCAGACACCCAAGGATATTCAGTAAGAATGATTATTGATGCAGTAGACATGTGCTCATTTACTTAATATCCCAGAATGCCTATCATGATGAACTTTTTATTTATTTTGCATGAGATGCATGGTTAGTGCTTTACAGTTAAGCATAAAGACTTATCTTCTGCCCCAAGACAATTGAAAATGACAAAACAGGAACTGGAACCGTTGAAATGAATGCAGCATAAATGCAAAGAGGTTGATTATTCTCTGTAATTTCTATTAGTATTCCTTAGAATGGTTCTGTTTAAACTTTATTACAGTGTAGGGTAAGATCACAATCTCTTCATACTCTTTCATTTTTAAATCAATGAGACTCCTTGTGAGTTAAATCAAGTCATGTCTAGACCATGCTTTTCTGCACCAAATCTTCCTTATTACCTATCTTCTTCTTTGACACTTTCATGTTTTTAAGATTTATCAAATTACTTTGCTCTATTGTTTGCTCATCAACTGTGTGATGAACTAACTTACAAATCATATCATGCGACTGCGAAGTAGAGGAAAAAGCACTTACGTACAATCTATCCAGTTGTACCAACCTGAACAGTCTGACTGGTGTGTGATAGCTGAGAAATTTTGTCATGTGTTACTAAGCAGGAAGGCTCCTGAATGGATGAGGATGGTTTTTCACAGGCCCCAGTCCTGCAACCTGATGTTTAAGCAAGACGCTTAAGGGCAAAGGTCTGTGAATGAATGGGGTTCGTGCCCATGGGTATCCAATTGCAGGACTGATGCCTTAAAATTGAGTCCTTAAACTTCCCATCTGTTCAAGTCCTAGCAGTGCAGAGCAATATTCTGATGCAGCTGGTAGCCATGAGATCTTACCTCATGGAAGAGTGATAGCTGGAAGAGCATCATGTTCCTCAGAAAGACTGGTTAAACAATTTAAAAAATGAACATTTAACAGTTTTGCAAGCTCACCTACCTGTAAGAATGGAGACCCAGACCTTTCCAGAGACTCAAGGCAGGGCCTCTCCACCTTAATGCCACACAGCTGAATTCTCCAAGTAACCCCATCCACCAGGCAGAAGTACTGGGGTAGGTGGCTGGAGGGCACTTTTCTGCTTGCTGACTGCATAGGACATTCCACCCAACATTTCTCAAAGGGAACCTTGAAAATGGGCTGCTCAGCCTCTGTGGAAGGCACTTGTCTGAAACAATTTGCTGGCCCATCACTGCCTTTAACTGTTGCAACACTTAATATTTGCAAGTCCGCTTATATTACACAAGTGCAACGCTGAATGGTAGAAAAGGTGTATTATCCTCCGTGCAGAATCACCCTTTCTGTACCTTCTATGATCTGCTGTTCTGTATACAATCCAGGTGGGAAAACAAGCTGCTTTTTTGGACATTTTTTTGAAAGAATGCACTATTTATTTCTGGCAGCGGGGATATTTTTTGGCAGTGGCATAGTGTATTCTCTGTAAGCCATCATCAGCAAATTCCTATTTTCTTCGTCCTTCTTTTTCAGGCTGTAACTCCTGGACTGCACAGCAGAGCCATGTAACTAAAAGCATTACTCCCGCCTGGGATTCTCAGTTTATTGGACACCATTAGAGGAGAGAGAGTGACTACTGCTACTCTCCCCACCACAGCAGAAAGTAGTTATAGCCTTAACCTCCTCCTCTGTCTCCAATGTCTTACATGGCTGAATGATGCTAACTGCATAGTCTGCGGATTCAGCATGGAATTTGGGTTGTTTTGTTTATTGGTTTGTGTTTTTTTCCCCTCTGTAAGCTTTCTTCTAGAGACAGCAGCTGCAAATCTGGGCCAGCAGCCAACTTTGTCTCTCCTTGAATAAAAATAAGACGGAGCTAGTGGGAAGTGCAGAGAGGGCAGCGGATGATCACACAGCCACTTGTATCAACCACGCGACACTTGCCCATACTGCAGCAAGCTGCTGAGGTGCTGCCCCAGAGGAGGAGTCTTAAACAATGCCCGTATAGACCCATAGGCGCGGGCAGATGCATGGCCCCTTGCTGAGCAGAACCCAGGTGGTGATGCCAATAAGCTGATCTCAGCTTCTCCTGAACTTGCAGGGCACGGAGCTGCAGGAGGAGAGGGCTTACAGCCCCGCCGCACCAGCTGCGCCTGGGCTCTCCCTGCGCCGCCATGACACCCGGGTGGGAAAGTGGCCCTGGAGGGTCCTGGAGGGAGCAGAAGCAGGTGCAGTGTGCTCAGCGAGCATGATTTCCCTAGGCTGAAGTGGGAATCATCAGCAGATTTCCTGGGGGGAAGCCAGCAGCACCTCTGTGCCCTTTGGGAGAGGTTGTGAGAGGGGGCTTGAGTCTGGAATCAAGGGCATGAAAATAAGCAGTGACTGCTCAGTGGGTGGATGATGAGGGTGGAATGGGAAACAAACTGCAATTTCTTCCCTTGCAAGCTGCAGAGGGTAGAAACATGCCTCCAGAAGGAAATTAAGTTGAATCGTAGGGAAATGAAGAGAGGCATTTCTGAGTTCTGCCAACCTTGTCTGGCCCAGAAAACTTTCTCTCTCATTAGTCCACCCTTTCACTGAACTGATAATTGCCTCAGCACAGACCTTCCCTTCCCCCTCCTTACCCATCCGCTCACGGTGCTTTCTTCACCAGCTGCCTTTTGACCCATTGCATTGCAGCAGTGCTGCCTATATCAGACACGGATCTGTGATGGGGAACGACTGCTCAGCTCCAGCACCATGGACTGAGCCATCCCTGACAGCAGGACAGGTGTGTCCCTCACCTCATTAAAAAAAAATTAGTCTTTCAGGGAAATCTGGAGCGACAAAGGGGTTCCAGGAGGTGGCAGATGTGACTGTGCAGATGTTCTGCTGGATGAGCTGGAGACTGTTCCTGGATACAAGGCGTGGGGTGTAACGATTTGGTGTGTGCTGAGGTTGCACGCATTTGGGTAGTCAGGTGATGATGGATGGGCAGATACCTGAAGGTTTAGGCGGCAGATGAGTTACAGTTTAAAAAATGTCTGGGATGCCTGGATTGTAAGCAAAGCTTCCAGTCTGCCTCTTTATGAACCCCCATCCGCGGGCTGACGTCCTGGCCTCTGTCCGTCGCCATCCCCAGGGAGGAGCCCAATGCTCGGGGCCAGGGCTGCCCCTGGTGCCCTGGCTGCCCTGCTCCTGGCTGCGGTGGTGGGACCGGCCCTGGCTGCCCTGCTTCTGCCCTGCTGCTCCCCAGGGAGCCCCCACTGTCCCTGACAATGTATATGCATACAGGAGCTGTTCAACTAGATAGATACATTCTTAAGAAGAAAAATAAGACTGGAATACTAAAGTAAGAATATAAAAAAGAAAAAAAAAGAATAGTCACAAAAATGCAGGAACAGCAACAATCCTCAGCAACAATCCTCTGTCATAGTACAATTGTGGCTGATTAAAAGTAATCACTTTCCTGTAATTCTTCTGTATTTTTCAGGTCAAGGAATAGAAGCTGTGCAAATGCCTGCCTCGGACAGTTGTGCTCACTGCTCATCTCCCCTTCCTTGCATTCAAAACTGCTTATAATAATTTCATTCAGGACAGAATGGTTATGTGCTTAAACCAATACAGGACAGGAATGAAGTTGTAACTCTGTGTGTTGGAAGCAATCACCCACAAAATATAACCCTTCATCCAGAACAGAAGATTCCAGAGGATGATGAAATGTCAGCATCCTTCTGGAAATACCTGTTTGTCAGAGAAACACGAAAATAACCCCATTCTCTGTCCTCCCCCCTGCAGTTTATGTAACCGCTAAGACTGACTTTTAAAAACAATGGAGCTCATAGAAGAAAAAGTACGAACCTTAGAAAGTCTTATGAACAGGGAGAGAGTTAGGCATGTCCCTATGGATACTGAGAAAATATCTCTTCCTATTGTAATATATGAACAGTGTATCAAACAAAAAATTGTGTATATACATATAATGGGTTCTAAATCCTAGAACTAGCATTTGTCATTCATTGCTTATTCACCTCTCTACTCACAAAATCTTAGATCTTTGCTTATTTAGACATTGTCAAAATAACTATCTATTATATCAGTAAAGAGGGGTCTTTAAAACGGGAGACAAAGCATGTTATACCCCTATTAGGCCTCTTTTACTGTCATTTCTTGTGAAGAACCTTAGCGCAAATGAGAATCTGGCACATTCCTCTTCATAAATACTGCCGTTTATTAGCAGGTTAAGATAGGAGAAGAAGAGTCCTTTTGATGCGTAGCATAGAAGATAATTAATTAGAGTTGTAATTCAACAGAAAAGTGTTAAATTTAAACTTCAGAAGAATTATAAAACTTAATGAATTGACCTGGAATGTGCTGAAATTTCTAGCAACTTACTTAATTGCCCTAAATTAAATGACCTAAAATCATGATCGGACATTATAAAATTTAATTGGTTGACCTGACCTGTGAGCAGGCAGTAAATAACAAACTGAGGAGGGATTGGTAATAAATGTATATTCTCAGAGGAAGAGAATGCATCTCTATAGGAAAAGACAAATCATTTATATAATAATTCCTGACCCATGAAGATTACCGTTTTCAATCTGTTTCCAGTCATTTCTAGGAAGACCCAAAGCCTTCCGCAGGGGAACTTCAAACAATACTCTCAATGAAGGACTTCCAATATAAGCATTTAATGAAGGAGATGCTGAATGGGCAGTTTTCTTTCTGCTGCTCTGTTTTCCTACCTCACTTAACTCCCGTCTCCTTTGTGCTGAGAGTGCCCGGCAAGCAGTCTGTTAGCTTTCGCAGACGTTTGAAGACATGGACTGATGAACGTGCTCTATATACAGTATTTGTGCTCTTCAGATTTTAATGTGTTTCCTAGATACTTAGCAGAGTTCCGTAACCCTTACACCACATCTATAAAATTGGCGAAGGTGGCAGGGACATTTAGCTTAATGGACTATGAAGCTGGTACAGCTGAACCTGAGGGCACACACAGAAGTCTTACGCATTGTTCTTAAAAAAAAAAAAGTTCCTAAATAACAAAAAGTTTATTCAAACAGAACCACAAACGTAGAAATAAAAAAAAGAGGTTCTGCAGTTTAGCTTTGAGGAACCCAACTTCACTCTCCATTTACGTGACCACAAACTCTGACTGATGCCACTGTGCAGCAGAACAGAATTTGGGCCAGTGTGTAAGTACTGTGGCAGACTTAATCATTCCATATGTTTGTTTATTTCATCAACTCTTCCCCCACATATGACTAACTCATGATATTCAGGCCTTCCAGGAGATGAAAAGAGCTGCATCCTCGGGTGCCAAAGAGCTGCACCCTGTGGGAGCCATTCACACTGGATCTAACGAAACAGGTTGATTCAAACGCTGCCCTCCCCATGCAAGGTGTCCGGTAGCCAGCCATGACATTTGGAAGCACACTTAGAGGATATTTACTGAAATAGTTTTCAGCAGCTAAGTGTCTGTTTCCTCACACCGATCGAAAGTAAGCCGACTGCTCCCCAGATGCCAGTGTTTTCCTTTTGTTGCCTTTCTCATTCTGCTGAAATCGTGACATGTGTTCACTGCAGCA
Source organism: Calonectris borealis (assembly GCF_964195595.1). Lineage (NCBI taxonomy): Eukaryota > Metazoa > Chordata > Aves > Procellariiformes > Procellariidae > Calonectris > Calonectris borealis. The sequence continues at coordinate 28,415,380 of NC_134315.1, read as the reverse complement.
GTGGGTGCTGCCAAATGGCATAAGATCACTTGCGCTACAGGAATAAAACTGTATGCAAATCTAAGGGATTGGAAAAGCTACTCAGAGGCTCAGGTGGCTTTATTCAATAAAAGCTAAAGCAAACAGGTCCTGAAATTTGGCTTGGTAGGGATCTGTGCATCCTAAGGCAGAAACACTTCAAACACTATGATTCAGCGCTGAAGTTCTGGGCAAGTTGCAGTGTGTTTGTCAGAATCAGAAAGTCATCCACCTAATTAAGGATTGATTTTAAACTTATACTTCCCCTTCATTATTATGCACTGCAAGAGCATACTACAAACATTAGTATCCCATTATTCGTTCATAATGTGGTGCCATTACTCTGTCCCAGCTCAAATTACCACTGTAATGGCTACTGGCTTCCAATAACCTACCCCAATGTGAGATTACACGAGGGAGACACAGTTTATGTGAGGCACCACTCTAAATGTCTATAAATGTATTTTATATGCATAGAAGACCAAATTGCGCATAAAAGATTGAACACCTTCTGAATGCAAAGCCTCCGCGCTTTCTGCAACAGATGTTTTCTTTCATGCTGCCCAGAAAGTATATATCTTGGGGATTGTTTTAATGCAACTGTATATCATTGTCTTTATAAACAGTTGTCAGTGCCACTTGTGGCATCTACTTCCCTTCTACTTTCCCATCGACTTCTCCCTCTTTTCAGCTTAGACTGGAATGCGAGTATGTGAAATAATGTAGGACTCACCCTTTAGAGTGCAAAGACATGCAAGTGTGGTCCTCTACAGAGCTGCTCCCTGCTCTCTCTCCGCCACGCTCTTGATCAGTGTGGTTTCCATTACCTGTACTGCAATTAAATTTGGTTCCGTTGCCCACAATTTCTTCTCTGTCTCATTGCCACATCTCAGAGCTCCCTCCTGTTCAGTGCTCACATCAGTCCTTACAACAGACATGTTCTGCTAAATAAACACCACATACGCTCTATTCCCCATCCAGCCCCTTTAAGGTTATCATTATTTATTTATTTCTAACTTTGCATTTTTTCAAAAGATTTTAATTACAATGCTCTGTTCTTATTTTTCCCTATTTATAATTGCCATCATGCATGAACTAAACTTTGACTGAATAATCTTTGAACTATATCCTTAGGAGTAAGCCATATTTTAAAACAAAAGATAACATATCACTCTAACAGGGACGTGCAATTCGGACTACCACTTCTTTTCACACACGATTTATTTATGCATATATAAAATATAGACAACTACCCATCTATCAGGGAAAATTCTCCATTTAATTTTTCTTTCATCTCTTTCCCCTTGTGATCTGCATCTCACGGTCAATAACTCTTCCTCCCACATCATATGTCCTGTCAGCTTTCTTTTCTATGATTTTAGATGAAAAAGGTAGCCTTTTTTTAAAATCCATGCATGATTTTTTGTATTTGTTGATGCAAGAACCTATAGCATTTTTTATTTTACTTTTCAGAAAACTAGTTCTCTCTCATTAAACATCCACTTTTTTGCCATCCATCATATTAAGAAAACTGGCATACTTCATAGCATTAAGTAATACCTTTTCCATTCACAGCAGTAACCTGCATTCAGAAGTTCCCTACTTTTTCTTGCTTATTCCTAAGTAAGGAAAAATTGAGAAGTGTGCTATTAAAAATCTCTGATAAGGACCGGGGACCATTCCCGCTCAATTCACTGATAATAAAGTGCTAGTCTTTGACTTGAAGTTAGACTGTGGACACATGAATGAAGACGTGTGAAGAGCCTACTAATGCAAATTGTGTTATTCCTTTCTGAAAAGAAGGATTATGGATTCAGTTTTCTCTGAGCCCGTCCTGACACACTGAAGTTAACAAGTATTTTGACAGTAAGTCGTCTTGAGTTTTCGTTACCATGGGGACTCTAATAGATAGACAGGTATCTAAGATATTTGTGTGGAAGTTATTGTTTTCCCCCTTCTTTAACAATAATATCTAATTTGGTAATGCTTTTACTTGCCAGCGTCACCATTATCAAAATTACATGTCCTTATTTCTTTGACAGATTTCTAATGATTTGATATGAAACATTGATATGAAGTAAAGATTTTATGTTATTTCATTCAGGAAGTGCTGGGGAAAGGCAGCTGCCTATTTCCGTCAAATAATTAAAAGGTTTGAATATTTTGATGTGTAGGGCAATTGTACTCTCTGACTGGAATAACAATTTGTGTTTCAGTGAACAATCATCTAGCTCGCACCATATAAAAATCAAAATAATACAAATTGAATATGAATATAACAGAAACACAAATAATTTATCGTGGTAAAATTATGTTATTGTTTCATAGGAACTTTGGTCTCAAAACATATTATATTAAAATTAAATTATATATTTCTGATGAGATGGAACATATTTATGTTAGAAATGATTTAACTTTCAAAAGGCTGTAAAGAGGTCTCTGGAAGGAAACAAAATGGTTGAGGGGGTACATTTGTTTATTCTTGCTTTGTAATTAATGGTCATTAATGACTTAGAATCAATCTGATTAATGGGGCATTGTCTTTGCAAATTTGTTTTCTGTACTGTTAGGAAAAGACCGAGGAAGAACTGTGAGAAAGGTTATTAAAACAGCACCAACTTCAATAATGAGACTAAGCAAACTCAGTGTCATTTCTGATGGAACAAATTAACAATGAACAAAACAAGAAAAAAAAAAGTCTTTGTAAAGACAATTTACCAAAAGCAAGCAGTAGACTATAATTTTGAACTAAGACCTTTAGGAATGAAATCTGAGCCCTAGCCATCATATGTGACCCAGAGATCCCAGGATTAATGTTCTATCCCTTTCAAGTTACAAATTTAGCCAAATACTTTTAAAGTTAAATTTCTTGTAGCCAGTTGAAATTAGTGGGGATATGCAGAGTAACTTTAGTAAGTTTTAGATCAGATCTTTGTCTTCTAATAAGACTTGGCTGATTTAGGTAACAAGTACTGGGGAAACAATAACAGCTTTAGATTGGAGAGCCCCAGCTTCTACGTTGACAGTAACTTGCAAGACAAAGCTAGCTGAGTTTCTTGCTTTACTAATCCTCTTCGTATTAAGGCTGATAAAACCTGGCATCCTGATTTTATATGACAGTATTTGAGCTCTTATTTTCTCTGCAGGACTCACACCTGCAAGTATACTCTGAAACCAAAATAATGGAATCAGTAGTACAGTGGATCTGCTCTTGTACTGGTGCCTCCAATTAGCTAGGAAATTAGCTAGCTCTTCACAGCTAAGACTGCAACCAGGCCTCCATTAGCTCTATTAATTTCCATCTACTCACAACTTGAAAAGTCAGTTACTGAACCTGGGCAACTTGAAGAACTGAGGCCTCTTTGATTGTTTTAGCTTTTTGAAATTCTTCATCTTCTGTCCAAACCTTCTCTTCTTCCTGTCCTAGGACAGAGCTTATTTCACAAGAAATATTTGACTATAATCTATTATTTCTCAGACATGTACAAGAAAAGATTTCTTTCACCTCAGCTGGCTCTACCGAATAATCTCTAAAATTTTCCATTTGCCATGATATAAGAAAAATTTAACTTTAAGTGTCCTATTGCACATGATGAGCATCTGCTCTGTTGTCAGCTACTTCCAACATCAGATACTTAAATACATTTAGATTTGAGAAATTGTCATTTTCTTGATTGTAAACATTTGCAAAAGTTATGAAGTGTTGTCTTCTTTAAATAATGGAAAAGACTTAAAACTGAAAATAAAAAACTGTGATATAAGAATTTAAAATCATCATAAAATAAATTATTTTGATGAAACAATGCAGCAAGAAACAACCAAGAATTCTGTACATACAAACAATTACAGACCTGGATATTCTGTGTTTTGCCATAAGAATTTCTTCCCCCACCTTCCATAAATCATTTGCTTAGGATGTCAGAAAAGTGCTTAGATTGCATCACTGAACACTTAAAACCCAAGCATTTCTGCAAACCTTGAGAATCCCTTGTGTTCTTTTTTTTTTTTTTTTTACTTTTTCCTAGGGAGACACCTTATATAAAATTAAAATGAAATCCTTACTTATCCAGAGCCTAGAGTGCATTATGAGAATTCAGCTTAAGAAAGACCTGCAGGTAAAAGCCTTGGTTTAGTTAGCCTGAATGAAATTATCACAGATGAGCATTACAGTAAAAAAGGCGGGGCAGGGTGGAGGGGGAATAAAACAGAACAAATATGTAATGCTTAATGCTTCAAACTTTTACTGATGTAAAACTTCCATGCTTGGGAGCAAAAACCAGAAACTGCCTATGTTCCTGTCTTTATGGGATCAAGATATAATGGTTTCATCATGGATATGTTAGCAAAATGAGCTGATTATGAGCCAACAGCAAAAAAGTTTCTGTTTCATGATCTGTCAGTGGAAGCAACAAACTCCACTTATTCAAGTTTAAAGCCACAGAAAATAATTCAAAATAACATATTTTAAGTAATGCTGTTAAGGTAAAGAAAAATAGCATGAAGACACTAAAATTAAAGCAGATAAAACAACATGCAATTTCTTTGCGTCTAGGTACAAGGCTGATTTTATTCTAGATTATTTTGTCTATAATATTCTATTCTATTATTCTATTATTCTTTATTATTACTGTTGAGAGCTCTGCAGTTTCAACAGCTGGTGAACAATTCTTAAATATAAATTTCATTCAATTATCTTAATTTTTCTAATACAAACCATTTTTCTAATACAGACATGGTATTTAAGCATAAAAGGATTTCTCTGTGAAAGACCTCTTGTGAAGCTTTTCATTACATATTTTGCTGGTCTTTGGTCTATATAATACTACACCTAACTCTTGCCTGAAGAAGAGGAAAGTAAGTGAGAAATGCAACGATAATATTGGAAGAAGATTGAGATGGTGGTTTGTGTTAAAAATAGTCTTTCTTATGCAATCAATTCACTTGAGATCTCTGGGTGTAGTCTTTAGTAAAAGCAAGTAAATAAATTTGTAAATATTGTAAATAAATAATAACAAATAAAAATGTAAGTTTAAGATTCTGTTCCAGAAGCCTATTAAGGACATACCACAAAACTCACCTATTACATTATCCATCAAAGTGGTTATATTGGAAAAATGTTGTTAAAAGTTTCAAGGTCAGTCCTCACAAAGTTAGGAATCTTCAGTTACACCTGGCATTTAAAAAATATACAAACACCTTTGACAGCCTTACCTGGATGCATACTGTTTTTTCTTAGGATTGGTGTCACATTCGGGGCACTAAATAAAAAAATGCTCATTTTTTGAGCAAATGTTTATTATGCCTGAATGTTGGAAATTTTGAAATGAATATCTATTTTTGAGGGGAGCTTTCTTGCTCCTGAGCTGGAATTGTGGCTCCCAGAAATATCTGTCTTTTTCCCATCCCTCCATCATGCACACGTACACCCACTTGCTGCCGCAGAGGATAGCAGCAGAGGACCCTCTGACACTAGCTTTTTTTTATACCTTCTTTAAAAACGCTTGAAATGTACTATATATAAATCTCTGAATGCTTTTCATTATCTCTTGAATTTATCTTGGTTGCTGTGTCTTCATTTATTATTTTTAATGTCTTCAGAAGGAATAATAGAAGCTAAATCACTTCCAAAAGCCTGAGTTCCCTGGTGCAGAAATTAATGCACTAGTAAAAAATTGTTTTAAAGCAAATGTTTTGACCACATAACATTTAGGGAAATGGACTGTAACCATCCAAAAATAAGACCCATGAAGAACCTAATAGCCTGAACTGGAGTACATGAAAAGATGCTCTGAAGAAAGAAAAGCGTTTCCAAGGTCCAAAGGTATTCAGAGACCACCAGGGGCCAAGTCAGCCAGATCTGTGCTAACACCCGAGAGGCTGCTCTCAGTTTTCAAGAGGTGAGTGATTTTTCATGGGAGATGCTATAGCAGCCTGTAGGAAGGACTGGACACCGTTAATTTGCAGGTACCCAGTGGAATGCAGCTACCCTGATCAGGGATGCTGAACTGTTTGAATCAGAAGTGCTTCCAACTGGTAGGACTGCTCTAGACACGGGATGCAGGGAACAAGTGATATTGTGGTAGGGATGCAGGATACAGTCCTTTGTGCTCTGCCCAGGTGAGCCACAAAGAGCAAGCCTTGCTCTCTCAAAAGTATCCAAACAGAGGAAGGGACAAAGGCATGCATTTTCACTTGTGGCATTTTCTGAATGCTCACCAGCTCTGAACTGAGAGAAAAAGCTTTCTCGTTATATTTGTAGAAGCTGACATGCAGAGATGGTATATTTTGTTATTATTCCATTCCTGTGCACGTAAGTGAGAAATCAATACGAACGCAGAGGCTGGCAGAGATGTACAAGGGACAGCAGGATTTCAGCAGAGGGATGTTCTGTGGCAAAATTAACCAGCTTTATTACTTCAGGTTTTTCCTTGGAAATATAGGGGCAGGAAAGAACAAGAGACACATTCAGGTATGGTGATCTGTTTGAGTTAAGGGCTCTTGGAGGCAACAACGTGCCATTTTGAACCCACTGGAACCAAGGAGGGCATGAGATATTCTGAGGAATAAATTATCATGTTATAATTGGCCACCCCCTACCATGAATGAGAGGGAAGTCTTCCAGAAAGAATTCTGCTGAGGCCTTCTTTGAAGGACAGTTTTGGATTTTGACTGCTCAGCAGACTGACATGCTGTCAGTGGACCTCTTCAGGACACTGCCTTGTCATCTGGGGAGGCCTTTGGACACCCGCTGCAGAGAGTATAATGCCACTCTCTTGCATTTTCTGGGAGTAAAGCTTGCAAGTCCCATTTTAGAGCTAGTCCAAGGAAGACATGGGAGAATAAATTTGAATGAGAAATATATATATATAAAATCTATTTCCTTCTGTTTTGGTCAGTCATATGTCTCAGTCATTCACAGTGCTACTGTTTGATATCAGGACTCCCAAATTCTCTCCCTTTTTGTGCCATTCTCCCCTAGGATGACCACCATCATCTATGACTATGCCTGCCTATGCACTTGGACCTCCTCCCTCCCATGTCCTCACCTGCTTACTGAAAAGGCATAGGGAAAGATCTGTCTGGGAGCTGGAAGAGAGGTGCTCTCAGCCAAGTGGTGAAAGCTTACTTAACCATGTTTAACCTTTCCTTGTAGGCAGGTAAAGGGTTACTACAGTCCTGTTACTTTCTGGGGGTCTGTGTCTGCCCTGCCAAAGGTGATTTAGAAATCTTCCTAGGGAGGACTCTCCACTACATAGGTTTTTGAAAAACAAAACACATATTTTTGTGAATCTAGGGAATTTTTTTCCATTTATTTTACTAGCTTGAATGAATCTAGCAGTCTGGAACTCAAGAGGTGAACCATCAAAAGAACACTGCTTCATCACTATTCCAACAACACATTTGTTTAAAAACCAGTGGCCTAGCATTTGCGAGCAATGAGATACATGGCTACTGGGAATACCCTCATTTTTGGAATGGCTCTGACATTACAACAACAGTAATCTGGTGTGAATTGGGGCCGTTAAAATGTCAAGAAACTAACTGTCTTTGGAGGGTTATGAGGGTAGATTTACTTTATCAGTTTTCCGCAAAATGGATCAGAGGAAACAAAAATCCACCAGCTCTAGGAAGATTCATGGGACAAAAGTGGCTCAGCGTATTTGCAGAATTCCTAATATTGTCAAAAAAAATTTAAAGCCACTGTTTAAAGAATATTTTCTTCTCTCTTTTTTTTTTTGGTCCTTACTAGTAAATCCTTAAGACCAACACTTCATGTCTTAATATTTTCACAGTTAAAATCTGCAGAAATCCACACACACATATGTATATGCATATGTTTAACTTCAGTTGCCATTATTGTAAGCTTTTTAATGTACAGTTCACTGAGATAGAAAAGATTATATTAGGTCCTGAAGAAACTTTGTTATCTAAAAAAATAATTGCTATTAATTGTGCCCTTTGCTCCAGGATAGTATTTATGACAAAAATTATTATCCTCTGTGCTGACTATTCTCCTTTTAGACATCTATGATTATTACTTCATTTGAATATATTCTCGCATCCTGAGTATCTTAAATCAAGATGTATCTTAGTCTAAACATCTAAACTACGTACGAACAGCCCTAGAGGATCACAACAAAACCCATCCAGTCCAATGTCCTGTATTGGAAAGGGATTAGTAATAGGTGCCTCAGGAAACAGTGTAGGAAACAGAGCATCCTTATCATTGCACCCCCTCCCACAACTGAGAGTCAGCAGCTGGGGGATTTCCTGACCTAAGCAAAGGATCGTTAAGCTTAATAGGTGCTCATGCATCTATTCACTAAGACTGCCCATTAGCCCATTTATACATTTAGTTCTGCAACATCCTATAGCAAGACATTTCCAAATTTAGATAAGTTGGGTCCTGCACTTGTGTCACAACAACCCCATCCAACGCTACAGGCTTGGGCAAAAGTGGCTGGAAAGTTGCCCAGAGGAAAAGGACCTGGGGGTGCTGGTTGACAGCCGGCTGAACATGAGCCGGCAGTGTGCCCAGGTGGCCAAGAAGGCCAACAGCACCCTGGCCTGTATCAGGAATAGTGTGGCCAGCAGGAGTAGGGAGGTGATCGTGCCCCTGTACTCGGCACTGGTGAGACCGCACTTCGAACACTGTGTTCAGTTTTGGGCCCTCACTACAAGAAGGACATGGAGGTTCTGGAGCGTGTCCAGAGAAGGGCAACGAAGCTGGTGAAGGGCCTGGAGCACAAGACTTATGAGGAGCGGCTGAGGGAACTGGGACTGTTTAGCCTGGAGAAGAGGAGGCTGAGGGGAGATCTCATCGCGCTCTACAACTACCTGAAAGGAGGTTGTAGCGAGGTGGGTGCTGGTCTCTTCTGCCAAGTAACTAGTGATAGGACGAGAGGAAATGGCCTCAAGTTGTGCCAAGGGAGGTTTAGATTGGACATTAGGAGAAATTTCTTTACTGAAAGAGTGGTCAGGCCTTGGAACAGGCTGCCCAGGGAAGTGGTTGAGTCACCATCCCTGGAAGTATTTAAAAGACGTGTAGATGTGGTGATTAGGGACATGGTGTAGTGGGCATGGTGGTGTTGGGTTGACGGTTAGACTCGATGATCTTAGAGGTCTTTTCCAACCTTAACGATTCTACGATTCTGTGGTTCTAAGTTAAGTTGGCACCTAAAAGCAGGATCCATGGCCCTGATTTAGGGACCTTGGCTTCCTTTTGCAAAACAAAAAGAAAGTTTAAGGGATGGGCCTTTTTTTCAGTCCAGGCTTTCTATGCCCCTCTTCATCTTCTGTTGAATGGGGAGGTTACAATTCCTCTCTCGAGGAGTGAGGAGCCAGGCTAACAGGAAGGAAGAGGCACCTAAACACCTTAAGGTAGGAGAGGCTGAGATCTCTTCAGCCTTATGAGATTATGAGAAGTTTCTTGACAGTTTTGTTACAATATCCAAGAGTCTCTGAGGCCCTAAAATCAAACCACTGGCATCCAGAGCAAGCAGAGGGAGAAAGAAGATGCCTATAAATAAAGGGGGCATGCTGCCACCATAAAAAAAAGATCACACAGTATGGGAAGGGCCAAGATATGTGAAACAGAGATTCCAGTTTTGGGGATGACATGTCAGTTGGGGGACAGTATCAACACCAAGTGGATGTAGGCATTTATCTAGGCTAATCAGCAGGGCAGAAAAGAGGTGTGTCATGTCAGAGGCAACATTCACATGCACTAGAGAGGCTGGAAATTCTGGTGCCTGATCTTTTGACAGCATATTTAGAGTCTATGCACAGATTTTTCCCTGCCTAAAAGCAGAGAAAGATTGGCTCACTGTCTCTTATTTCTTATAAATTCAAAGAATTGGGTTCATGAGGAATCTGACCACATATTCTGGTGGACCAGATGCACAGCTGAAATGATATTGCATTCAAAATGGCTGTGTGCAAGCTGGTGTATGTAATTTGAATAGGAGATTGGTAAAGGCAGAACTAGGTAGATGCGGTAAGGTATGCATGAAAGTGGACTAAAGTCAGTGTGGTAGTTAGATGTGTAGCATTGAGTTAGCAAAATAAGTGAACAAATTATGCAAAGCCTGAAAAGCTAAATTAATTTAGTAAATTCATTAGAACACACTAGGGGAAGGGGTTGCTGGGGTATTTTTGGTTTTTTTTTCAGTTGAAAGGTATGTTGAGAGGTACGTTTTAGTCCATGGCTTGCTTTGAAATTTGTATTTAAAGAAAGCCCTTTCCGTTCTGTTTGTTTCACTGTATTGAACCTATAATTGTAATTGGACATGCAGTAAGATAAACTATGACATAAATTAATGTAAAAGGTGTGAAGGAATAAACTAAAAGAGATAGCCATCTAAAATACAGAGTAGCTTCAATACTTTCCTAAAAGCACTGGGGAGTATTCTCTGTGATGTGTCTTCCAGTATCAGTGAGAACTGTGCATTTCAACTGGGGAGAAAAAATAGATCACTTACTGTTCATCTTTCTTCTCATCAAGATTCACATAAACAAACAACAAAACAACAATTGAATCCATTGTAAATCTTATCTCGAATCTGCACCTTTGTTATGCAAGCTGCAAGGGAAAGTAATTAAATTGAAGTGAAGACGTTGTAGAGGAAAGTAATTAAAATGAAGTGAAGATGTGGCTTCTAATTAAGATGTATAGTATATTAGTGACTTAATTTCTCAGGTTATTAATTGCTATAAAATAAATGTCTATATGACTCAACCTTTCAAGCTTCTGACTTTAATGGCAATTCAAAGCCCTTGACATTTCCATAATGTGCTCAGTGCTACAGAGGAAGCATTTTTCCCTTTTTACTTAGGGTCAAAGTAATAAACATCCAACTCCTCAGAGACATGTCAAATGTACATATGGATGCATAAACCCACTATGGTTAAACCAATGATGCAAGAAAAAATGAAGACTCCTACTGCTTTGGATTGAGTTTTGTATCTGTTAACCTATGTAGATTATCCTGCAGAAATTAGACTGTTTATTTTGATGACCAAGAATTACTGAATCAGGTAATGCTCCATGTGACTGTTTTAAATCTTAGTCTTAATCTAATCTTGGTGGGCCCAATCTGTTTTTATATACCAATGCAATTGGGAGCAGCTCCAGTGATGTTGACAGACTTATACCTGTAAAAAGTTGGTATAAAGGATATTGGAATCTAGCCACTTTATCTTCATGCTGTATGACTTTCTATCCTGAATTTCTTGTGGCCTAAATTTGCCTCTCTGAAAATTAATGGATGTTTTCAATGACTTCAGATGGAGCAGGATTGGACCATCAAAAAACTGTGTTAGTACCCTCCCCAATGATGTTCATACTCCAGTAAACTCCATTAGAAAAACTAATTTTATTCTAAACACTTATAACACAGCATTTAAGTAGGAAAAAAGTACCATCAATCACTCGGTGTTATCCCACAGACAACACTACACACATCAGTGATGTGCTCAGAAGGCAAGAAGACCCAGAAGAATTGGTACAGTTTGTCTGTTTTTTTCACTTTATAAACTGAAGTGTTGCAGAGATATAAAACACTGTATGTATGTAGCTATCATTTCTACTGTTAAACTCAAGCATATGAAAAGGCCCTTTTAGGAAAACAGCAGGACTAAACAACAAAGGATAAATTTACATAATTTTACAGGGAAATATATGAGACCAGTATTAAAAGAATTAAAGTTTAATATAATAGACTTATGATTAGCAGACAGGCATTAAAGTTTAATTTATGTGTCCTGTCTATAGAATGATGTTGGCAATGAAATTTTGCTCATATATAACAGAAAAACCTCTATATACCTCAACACAGAACGTATATTTGTTGTAATAGAAATTGAGTGACTCAAGGTTCTGAAAGGAACATGTTAAAGGGAATATAACTGATATTGGCCGTTAATATATTGACTTTCCTGAGAAGGGTGACTAACCTTACCTATGTAATTTTCTGAGTTCATAAGACAGATCTGATAACCAAGTGTACTTTAAAATACCTGAAAATCATCAGAAAACAATTATTTTCCAAATTATTCTCAAACACCAGAATGGCCATTGGCCATTCAGTTACCATCTGTTAAGTAAAACAGATTATGTGAAGTTCTGATGAAATGGCTGAAAACGTATGAAGACAACGGAAGTCATGAAGACAGTGTAATAATAAACACAACAAAATTGACTGAAAAAAACACTTCAGAAATTAAAAATGAAAGCAAAAGGTTCAGGTTAGTATGTTAATTGCTTTTCGCCCAGCTTCTGAAAGATTTAAAATTATATCTTTTCTATTTTAACATCATTTATCTTGACAAAGTATGTTGACTGTGCTGCTTATGTATGTCATGTCATGAAAGGTAATATTATTAACTTTTAAAACTAAAAGAGACAGTTACATCTTTCTGTGTATCCAAAGCAGTAGAATTTACCAAGCAGTTCTTGCATCCAGCTCAGGAAGTTACAGATTAATAGCTACAGAAAGACTTTTAATACTGCTTTAAGCCCTCAAAGTAATGACGAAGCCAGGTTATTCCTTGGAACAATGTTATTAGTTTGGGTAGGAAAAAGCATTTTTAATTTTTATTTATGAAAGAGAAAACATTCTCATTAATATGTATGTATCTTAGGGCTATTTAAGCCATTCTTATAAGCTGAGGTATTTATTGACTACAGTTGATCATTATTACTTGTTGAAGAGAATGCAGTATTTTTCATTTTATATTATAATAACATCAAATCTATATAAGCCTGCTGCCTATATTATGTTGCATTACACTGGAAATTATTCTCATTTGTACCCACTGAACTTGACGAAGTAATATGGACAGAATCTGATTCTGTCCGGCTGGCATTCGTGTCATAAAAGAGAGAATCAATCTACCAGAATCAGTTCACCTACACTTTTCCTTCAGTCCAGTAAGTCTTGATGAGGCAGGTGTAAGTAAAAGGGAATTAAAGTCTTCTTTCACTTCAATCTTTTTAAATTCTTTTTATTACATGTTTTTGTTATATTCAGCCAAAGCCAATGAGAATGCAGTTCTGAAATAAAAACAGAAGTGTCCTTATGACTCCAGTAAAATTATTCTTTTCATGCAATAAAAATAGCATTCTACTTCCTTTCTCCTGTTCAGGCCTTGCTTATTTACCACTTAAATGTCAGTAACTGCAATAACTTAACCTTTGCTGTTGTTCTAAAGGACCTGCAATTAAACAGCAAGATTTTCGTTGGCCTCTATTCAAGGGATAGTGCTAGGCACTGCAAAGTGAGGTACTGCAGAGGGGGTGCAGTAGGAAGGCATCCCATTTGTATGTTCGTAACAACGTACTGTGGGCTGAGCATCTGCAATACATTATTGATCAAACAGTTGTTATAAATAGGAGCATGTATTCATATAGAACACATAAACTAAGACTAGAAGACTGCCTGCAAACAACTGTGTAAGAAAGAAAAAATCCACAAGGCAAAACTCATTAAGAATTATAATATTCGTTAGATTAGATAGCTTTTATGACCTGCGCTTCTCCCCAACGTGCCCTTCTTCTGTCAACATTCAAAACCTCGTTACAGATTTGCCAAGACAAGTTGGTTCTCCGTTTGATCAGAGAAAGAAAATCATACAATTCCACTAAATCTTCTGACAGTTCTGCTGTCAGGGCTGTCAGGCTGGGGTACGTACATCACATTAAATGAAGCAGAATATAGTAGTATAGAAGGGGCTGTAAGAGTCTCTTCATAACAATGATTTATTTATTTTTGCATTAAATATGCCTTTGAGCTGTCAGATGATGCAAGGTTATTGCTGCTGTTTATTATTTATTGTTGGTGTTATTATCATGCCTGGGAGTAGCCATGGACTGTGATCCAATTGTTCTTGCTGCCATACACAGTTCTGCCAGGGACCTTGTAAACTGCGAGTATGGTTAGAGAGCGATCAGAGGCGGGACTGCGGCATAGCAGGTCAGGTTTACTCTCTCTAGCACGGGTAACAACAGCAGTGAGATCACCATAGCATGCACTGTGGCTGCCTCAATCCATTCCTGATACGTCTTATGATCTTTCTCCTGCATGGCCTTACGCTGCTCCCACTGCAGTCTGCAGTACAACAGTGGTAGCGGTGGTGGCCAAGCCAGGCAGCTTGATGCTTCTGCAGTGGCATCACAAACAAGACACAGGACAAGGTGAAAGTGAGATAAGGAGGCAGGCAGTGGAGGAAGCAGTGAGGCCTGGTATTACATGCACAGTGGTCACAGGACACCAGCTGCCTATCTAGTGATGCCTTTTTTCAAGGTTTCATGGGAAAAGGAGGAGATTTTGAGAAGGAAGTAACACAGTGGTTATTCTTGCAGAGTCCTTTCAAGCCTCAGAGGCGATGCTGGAGAAGACCAAGTTGTACTTGCTAAACGGAGATATCAAATAGGGTTGGTAAGAGCGAAAAGCTTTTGAGAATAATGAGCCAAAGAGATGAGAAGCTGAGGATGACCTGTTCAAAGAAATGGGCTAGAAACATGAGTTTTGCAAAAACTGCAAGAGTCCTCAGCATTGCATAAGAAAGAAGAGAGCAATGGCAAAGATTACCATTAGTACCCAGCCTATATCCAACATGTTTTTTCAACTGAATAGGTCTAACAGACAATGTGTCCATTTTGTACAGTTAAACAGTAGCTTCTTTTTTACGGGCATGTAGAATTACAAAGAGAATACCCTAATTTATATCCATGGAGTGGTTGGGCTTCTTTGCCTCGGTTATTTAGCAAGGTCTTTCAGACCCCTGCTGCAGAGCTCAGGCTGAACAGTATCACACAAAGTAAGACTCACAGGAATATTGAGTGTGTGAAAAGGAGATATTAGACTTCCAATATTTTAACTTTGTATTGGAAAAATTCTTTCTGCCATAGGCAGTATTTATACTTAGTATATAAATGTCTATGTAATCCTATAATATTTACTGGTATTTTTTCCTTCCAAATAGTCTTATAGTGTCAAAAGTAAAGCTATAGTTTTTGAGCTGGTCTGCATTAATGAGGGCTACAGTGTTATTAGTATTCTAGAAGTATATTCAAAATCATGGAAGGCTGTGCTCAAAAGAAAAAGAAATAGAAGTTCTAGTTCCAAAAGGGCTATTTGGAAGAAGCTGAGCATTTTGTCCATGTATGATAAAACAACAGCCACTTTGGGAAAAATTTGAATAAAATCTGGTAAATATGGAAGAAAAACAAGTGGGAAAGGGAAAATTAACTTGAGATATAGAGTAAGTTATGCTGTATTACTATATTGTACTATATTAATATATTACTATGCTATATATTATAGTAGTAAATTGTCTAAATCTGTTTAACATGTTTGTGAAGCCTTTTGCTCAAATAGGGAAACTATAGGACCAGCTGAAAAGAGATGCAAGATGGAGCAATTGGAAAACCTGTTGTGTTCTGCATATTGTAAGGACACATGGAACATAAAGGAGATGTGGATACCTGGGTGTAAGGACATCTGTGTTGTGAGGATATCTCATTAATATAAAAGAAAAAACCTCAATAAATAAGAAACACCCACATATGCTAATGAGTCGGAGATAACAGAGATTATAGCAAAAACTGGATCCCTCAAGTCAATGACTGGGAGGGTCTTAAAGGAACCACTCAAGCACAGCATGGAAGAGGTTTGACCAGACTTTGTAAGTGATAAGAAAGGGGGAAAATGAGATTATCGTGGGTCTCATGGGAAAGAGACACAAAGGTCCTTCTAAGGAGATCTCTCCTTTCTTTCTTTCTTTCATTTTAGACAAACGCTGAAGTTTACCTCACTAAGAGACTTCTAGCCAGTATCAATCGATTCATTTCTTTGGTAAGGCACAGGCTTAACGTAACACAGCATTTATAACTACAGAACATGTAAAACTCAATAGGTAGAAACTAGAAACAATTTCATTGATCCAGCAGTGGTTATCTTTGCCTAGGACACTATTATTTCATTATAAACCATATTACGTAAGGCTCTTTACAATTAAAACACATTTTTATTTGCCTAGATTGGAGACTTGATAGAAAAGTTGTACTCTCTCTTAAGGAAATTATCTGCTTTAGGGAATGCCTTTAAATATATCAAAGTGGAGGGATCATTACCTTGTCTGCGGCTCATTTGCAATATAATCTCATTTTGGCTCCAACTATCACTGAATGGTAATGGATATTGATCAGTTGTTTTAGCAGTGGAATAACAGCTTCAATTTAATGACTGTGTAATAACATTATAATGGCCGAGGCTGTGAGCAGAACATGTTCATTATTTCACAAACCATACAAGGCAGCATTAGAGCTTTTAATGTATTTTCTGTATGATTTAATTTTGCACCAAGTTGTACTTTTATACATGAAACAACAACAGTACACAGAGGACTACAGTCTTTTAAAATGTAAACTATGTACGACTTGCGCAAATAGAGCTGATCACATTTCCATTTTTATGTCTAGAAACCTTTTTGCTTTTAAATAAACTTACAGCATTACATTTCCTTTCAAAGGCAAAAGGTACAATAAATGCAGTCCTAGCAGAAGGAAAGGTAAGTGGCTGTGTCCTTTCAACTGACACATGCCTGCTTCCAGCCAAAAGAGAGCTAACCACTGGATTAAAAAAAAAATTAGAGAGAACTATCAGATATGTTAACAATCAGTCTCCAAATTTACCAGATCAGACAATATGACATAAAGTAGAAGTCTTCTGGTTTTGATGCACCAGTGTACCAAGCTTCATTAATCACGCTGAAAGCTATGATACAAAATACCTTCTCATGTCTTTTTTTCCTTCTTTTTTTTTTTTGTATTTTTCTTAAGATTACATTAAATTCATCCTTTCCTAGTTGCACTTCCTGTCACCATATCCCTTATTTTTTTTACCTCTGAAAAATGCCAGCCTTTTTGAAAAGGTTTCAACTCAGCTATTACCTTGACACCCAATAAATTACTACTTTATTGAAACAGGAATGTCTTTTTTTGCACATAATTTCACATTTTTAAAAAAGTTTCTATTCAACATTGGAACAGAAAAAAATATTAAATTGTTGTCTGATCAATTAAAATAGTGACAAATAAGCTATTGTGAATTTATATCCAATATCCTAATTTCCAGTATGTATATATTTCTAAATGAAACAAAAGGTTTATTTTCAAAGTGCAAAAGCAAATCTGATCTTCTCAAAATATCAGAATACTACTGTGTGATATTATTTGAAAGAAATTTGTTGAAATGGAGCTGTAGAAACTTTTTAAGTCAGCCTAATTTCATTTTTAAAACATTACCCTGAAAAAATGTTTAAAAGCTAAGAAATTTTTACAGTTGAATAAGCAAGTGTAGTTTAATCTTGGACTTACTCAGATATATTTGAGGAAATCTGCAGGTTTTTGAGAATGAAAAATTCTTCTTGTGTGTCTTGCAAGATGTTTGAAACTCGTGATGATGGTTTTATCAAATTTGTTTTTTTAACATTTACTCTTTCAGCATACCCAAAAAATTTTTTTAAACTTCCCACTGAAACATGGTGCTTTATACTTGTGCTTGCTGATTTCAGTACATTTTCCTTTCTTTCCTTTTATTTTTAAAGAAATGTTAGGAGTATATGAAAATAATTTTATTAGCCAGGAGTAAACAGATCTTCTGTACTTAAGAAAAAAAAACCAAAAGGCTAGTCTTCATAACATGTCTACTCTTGGCTCAATTTTGATTTAAAACATTAAAAGAGAGGGACAGTCACTGGTGTCATTAACATGGAGATTAGAATCTATAGAGGCATAGGAAAATTGCTATGAATGAGATGAAGAAGAACAAGGAATCAAGATCAGTAACGTGGGTGGAAAAGAAAAAATGTACGAGAGTAAGACAAAGCTCAGAGAAGAGCTCAGAAGAGCCTGAGAATCGGTATCTTCCAGTTCTCAAAATGAGGAAAGAGGCTCTCAGTATTGGTGTTTACCTCATATATGATTAGCCTTGCACTTAATGCATGCTTGAATGAATAATTCTCAAAACTCTTCCAAAATATGGTCTCCCATCCCTCCCACAAACCTGCAGTGAGTGATGCATCCCTTATGCTAACTTGAGAAATAACTGCTTTTATTTTTCTGTTAGATAACTTAATCACAAATCTGCATAGTTTCAGCGGAGTAACACAATTGTTAGCCTACAAAACTGAAGGGTAGTATTTCCGTTTAGTGGTTGTAAACCTCTGAAATAGTTTTCGTTAATTTCAGAAGGTGCTGGGCTTGAGTTTATCTCCCAGTTTACCAGCAGCTTTTCTGTAGGCACATATCTCCATCTTCATACAGCTAATTGTGGACTTACGACCAGAGTTTTAAAATTATGTGACCATTTTTAAATTATTATGATTTTAAATTTATAATAATTTTAAAGCATAATTTTCTGGGAAAAAATCTTCCTCTAATTTTCCACTTTTTCCACAACTTTACTACCTAATGTGTTCTGCTTGTCAAATACTAATGGAATAGCTCAGAAGAGAAAGCAAGAGCACGTTTTAGAAGCATTTTGGTGATGAGGAGACCAACCTTATCTTTTTTTTTTTTTCCATCATCACATCCACGTAATACTTTTTACCCAGTGCTGTAAAATAGCCATTTATTACGCTACCAAAGCCCACCACTCCGTTTGAAAGTGGAGAGAAGACAAACTACCGGTCATGTCATACATTACTATGCTATGTATCCCATCTCCAGCAAAATTGGTTTGACATGCACAATTATCTGTCTAGATGCATTAAGTGTACCAGAACCTTCCATTATCAGAAGTTAGGCTACTTTCTGATTGTCTTCCTACCAGTACCCTGTGTATGGCTTAAATCTTTCCCGGATGCTTTGAGTTTTGTGGTGGGTTGACCCTGGCTGGAGGCCAGGTGCCCACCAAGCTGCTCTATCACTTCCCTCCTCAGCTGGACAAAGGAGAGAAAATACGAGAGACTCGTGGGTTGAGATAAGGACAGGGAGAAATCACTCACCAATTACCATCACAGCCAAAACAGACTTGACTTGGGGAAAATTAATTTAATTTATTACCAATCAAATCAGAGTAGGATAATGAGAAATAAAAAACAAATCTTAAAGCACCCTATTCTGACCCCTCCCTTCTTCCCGGGCTCAACTTCACTCCTGAATTCCCTACCTCCTCCCCCTGAGTGGCGCAGGGGGACGGGGAGTGGGGGTTGCAGTCAGTTCATCACACGTTGTCTCTGCCGCTCCTTCCTCCTCAGGGGGAGGACTCCTCACACTCTTCCCCTGCTCCAGTGCGGGGTCCCTTCCACAGGGTGCAGTCCTTCAGCAACAGACTGCTCCAGCGTGGGTCCCCCACAAGGTCACAAGTCCTGCCAGCAAACCTGCTTCAGCGTGGGCTTCTCTCTTTCCATGGATCCACAGGTCCTGCCAGGAGCCTGCTCCAGCGAGGGCTTCCCACGGGGTCACAGCCTCCTTCGGGCACATCCACCTGCTCTGGCGTGGGGTCCTCCATGGGCTGCAGGTGGATATCTATTCCACCGTGGACCTCCATGGGCTGCAGGGCCACAGCCTGCCTCACTGGGGTCTTCACCAGGGGCTGCAGGGGAATTTCTGCTCTGGCACCTGGAGCACCTCCTCCCCCTCCTTCTTCACTGACCCTGGTGTCTGCAGAGTTGTTTCTCTCACAAATTCTCACTCCTCTCTCCGGCTGCAGTTGCACAGGTTTTTCCCCGCTTCTTAAATACGTTATCCCAGAGGTGCTATCCCCGTCGCTGATGGGCTCAGCCTTGGCCAGTGATGGGTCCGTCTTGGAGCTGGCTGGCATTGGCTCTGTGGGACACAGGGGAAGCTTCTAGCAATGCCTCACAGGAGCCACCCCTGTAGCCCCCCTGCTATCAAAACCTTGCCAAGCAAACCAATACAAGTTTCCAGAAGATTTCAGGTCTAATAGAGCATTTAGCTGCAGTATTCTTCCATGCTATTATTTTTTTCCTTTTCATTTTACTCCTGACTCCATGTGTTGTTCACAGTCTCTTTGAGCCCAAGCTGTATGAAAGTGATCCAGATTATCTGGGAGTACAAGACTAACTTAAGAAGATATATCCACTTCTTACTTACTCCAGAATGCCTTTTTTTGAGGAGCTAAAGCACTTATATTCCTAACACACAGATATTACAACTATACATGGAGTTGTTGATTTTAATAACTTAAGCAGAAAAATACAGTTTATTTATAAACAATTCTATAGCTTAAAACATTGTCTTTAAACTGTACATCTTTAACAGTAAAAACTGAGTTTCTACAATCCTGTCTTTCATGTTTAAAGATATGATTTTATACTAGCCATCCCAGAAAAATGCAATTATCTGTCTGTGTTTAGTAACTTAACAATATTTGCCTGACCTCAGTAAATTCCAGCCAGTCTTCATTTTCAGCCATTCTGGTTTCAGCCCTCAATGTAGTAGCAGTAGCTCATTTAAGCAGGTTGCACAGCCTTCCTTAAATGTATTCAGCATCCCTGTTATAATTTATTCATAAATTAACTCTGTGAACCTCACTTTCACATACTGATCAGTTCATGCTTTAATTTCACACATTGATGAGCACTGCATGAATAAGCGTGAGAGGCTTCTAAAAATAGCTAGGGAGGATTTAACAGGACAGGAAAGCCTCTTATTAACTGCAAGTAAACACCAAATTCTCCACAGCTGGGAAACTGGTGTCTGCCTGGTAAAAGCAGCATCTTACATGCAACTAATAGCACTTCAGTACTTCTCTTATACCTTTGTTTCTTAATGAGTTCTGAAGTACTAAGAACAATGACATCATTGTGGTAATGAATCAATGAAGTTGTCTTTGGACAGAGATGGAGTATACTTTCTGACCTCCAATGCTACTATTTCAGATGACATGTTCTCATTGTTTGATGGTGTTTGACTTGCTCTCTGCTATGCTTTTATTGCTTAGTAACTTTATGCTATGTAACTGTGTAGTAATTGGTTATGAATGTTATTGAGATAGTTAGAAGCCAATGATCAGCACTATGAGTAGCCCATAGCATTTAATCTATTTATTATATTAAAATATAATAAACACAGGTTATTACTGTAAGTTAAAAACAGGGCTACAGCCTTTGCCTCCCTGATCAGCTGAGCAGATCACTTGTTCCGTGTACAGCTGCATCATCTAAACTCAGAATAATCAGTCAGTGCGGAGCCGCGTGAGCAGTCAAGGCCTAACCCTCGTGGCAGAACAGTAATTTGTCTTCCAAACAAGAAAAACAACAACCCAAAACATAATGGCCAGAAGAAAAATTTCAGGTAGAAAATAAACTGGTGGTCCCAGTAACTTGACTTGTTTTTGGGGATAATAGTTAAATCTAGCCTTTGCAGGTGTAGCCTTCATTATAATGCTATTATTTTATATTACATTATATAGAGAATAACATTTAGATTTATATAAAAATAATAATGAAGACAGGGTGAAACCTGTCACTAGGAAAGTGACAACCTTATATTTACCACTGTGAACCTCCTCCTCTTCCTAGTGTTTAGAATTTTCTGTTTTGACTTCTCGAGGGAATAGATAGACAAAACATATTGAGAATTGTGCTTTTTTTAGACTTTAGTCTAACCTGTGTTCTCTATGCATTTCAATTCCTGGTTTTACTTTCTGGAAAATAAGGACTTTCCATCATGTCAGGTTCTCATTTTGCTCAAAAAGCATGGTTTCAGCATGGCGGTTCTGAAAAGCTGTCTTAAAAACAAAGCTCAACATTTAAGTTGAGCAGAAACATTTGAATCTAGAAATAAATTAATTTCATTCTCTGTATTTATTTATTATACAGTATAATGGGACCAGTGTTGAATAAAAAAGCAGCTTCATGTGGAGCTTTCCATCAGAGCATGTTGATTCTAAGCCTGGGGTACACTAGGAGCCCCAGAGGAGGAAGTTATCTTTAATTGTTTTTGCTTCATATACTTCAACTTGATTTCCACTAAAGCTGATGGAAAATCTTTTCTATTGTAAGGGGGACTTAAGATTCTTTATCACTTTGGCAGTTTTGAAAATGTTATAAATGATGTCTTTTGTTATTTTTTTCCCCACTCTGGCTAGAAGCTAGACTTAATAGTTATCTAATGCTTTGTGTCTTGACTTGAGATTTTGAGCTGGGGTTTTGCTTGCAAATGTAAATGTGAAAATCTTAGTCACCTTTTCTCACAAAATAGTCCTTAATGTTTAGTCATATTTTCTTCACAGTTTTCTACATAAAATCATAGTTATCTTCTTAATTCTTCTTAACTTGGTTCTGGACACACTTATGTTTTCTCCCTTCTCCAAGCTTCTGTAATGCATTTTCCCTCTCCCTTCAAAAAAAAAAAAAAAAAAAAAAAAGAGTCTTAAAAATCAGTAAGTGACAACCAAATTTGTGACTTTTGTATCCATTACTATAATTACTGTATTTTCAGTACACCACCCAACTTAACCTTGGTAGTAAATCCTTTGGTCTTCTGGGAGTAGTAGAGCTCTGAGCTTATTGTTCCTATTGTAGCAAATCAAATGATAATTTCCAGCGTAGACAGAAAATTATGTAACAGGGTCTCGTGTACCCCTTGCTCATGCTGGGGAACATTTTCTCACCTAAATGATCTTATTTAGATGATTCATGTATCCTCTCCTCTCAGACTGCCCTCAAAGCATGTACAAATCACTGGGACTTGCTGGTGGATTTGGCCAGGTATTTTACACCATGAGTGTAAATGCAGAAAAGAAATATGGCACTTCCATTTCCACTGGGAGCAGAACCACTGATTTGTGTAAGCTGTTTTCTGGTGGTAGTCCTTAGAAGCGAGGGAGCAAGCAAAAAGTACATTCGGCTTTCTTAATATATGCCTCTGTAATTGTGTTTATTGCCCTTGGAATGAGGTTACCTAAGAACCAGCTGTGAGCATTAGGACTTAATATCTGTCTAAAAGTCTTCGTTGTTGTGAAATCATTTGTTACAGTTGTAAGGCTGTTCAGGAGTCAACATTTCTTGTACTTCCCATTGCTTATAATCCTAATGAAAACAAAAGAACACTGTCACCGATAACAATCAAATTCCTAATAAAAGCAAACCAGCTCAGTTGTAAACTCTAGAGCTGCTGGCACAATGCACCACTGCAAGAGCTGTAGCAGGCAATGAAGAATCACGTTCTAAATATGCCTCTATCTCCAGTGACATTACACCCTGAGAACCACAAAGCACCAGCTTTTTGTTGAAAACAAAGTCTGATTTGTGTGTCCAAGCTCTTAGTGTTTCCTTTTTATCATGTCACCCACTAATTGGCTAGGTTACTGACAATAAAATAAGTAAACTTTTTTTCTGACATGTTGAGGGCATAAGATATTATAAAAGGCCTAGAAAACTTGAAAGCTCTTGTAATTATATTGCTGAATTAACTCCTTTTTTCTGCCTGTGGATAGAACAACTTAGATTTCAGTAAGATTGCACATACAATCTTAACTCTTTGAAAGATAGTTTATAATAACATTACTGAAAGCAACCCACAGTCACAATGGAATAAAACACTGTGAGAATTTGTGAGTTTTTTTGAAATATTTCCAAACTTTATGAAACATTTCCAACTGTATTTGACATTTAAGAACAATTAAGAATTATCACAGACAGTGAGACTGAATTCTGCTCTCAAGCATCCAAAGACACTATTATTGAAAGCTGATAAGTAGTCACCAAAATTGCCTGATTTTTTTTCTGAAGTTTTGTAGCAGGAGAACAGAAAATGATGAAAAGAAAATATATGTTTCACTTCTGAATTTGTGAAGTTTTGAAATAGTCATCTGGGTGAATGGAAATATTGCAATAGATTTAAGTGTGTACTGACTGGGCCCAGTAGGATTCTATTAATCTGAGGTTATTTGGGATTTGCAACCTGAGATTTCATTATATCTAATATTATTTTTAAAGCTGTTTTGAGGAAGAATTGGACATTATGTAGAGTCTTTAAAACAATAAAATCAGAAGTGGCGCAGACAAAAAACAGCATCTCTTTTTAGGAAACCTCCAAAAGACCTATTTTTTTGTCAAGGAATAGCAGTGATGTGTAAGCAATGAGATTGCATTAAAGTGATGACACCCTCACAGCCTCCAATTTTTTTTTTTTTTTAACAACATATTACAGATCTGTTACTGATGGTACTGGCTCTGAAAGTGCCTCTGCTTATTTGGCAGCTGTGATGTGGATCTAATCTGAGACTTAGAACATCAGCAAATTTAACCTGGGAGGCTCCCTGAGTATCTCTAATGAAAGCAGAGCAAAGCTCCAAAGACACTGGAGTCGATAGTTCAACCAGTAATAGGGAATATAAGTCTGAATAAAAGGCAGATTACATCCTGTGCAGGGTTATATACTGTGAACATGTATATTACATAAACAGAGATTCAAAGGCAAGATGTGGTAAATATTAAAAAGGGATTTCAATGTGCCTTGAAACAGTTTTAAAGAGAAAAAGTTCAATTTTTCAGTAACTAATCCAGAACTGAAACATGTCAAAGTATTCTCTTCAAAACGATGCCACATGCCAAATGAAAGTATTGTTATAATTGTTGCACAGGATTTACAATCCCATTCTGCCATTTTGATGGGGTCTCCAGCCTGACTCCTTCTCACATAATTAATCTCTTTATCTCCTCTTAATGAATATGGGGAACATGTTGCTTGATTTATGAACAACAAGTCAATTAAAAAGCATAACTCACAGCAAAAAAAAGCACTATTTGAGTTGAAATATTTTTGTCTTTCAGAGAAAATATTCTGTATTCTCATACAAAACTTCAAAGGTTTCATTTCTCAGATATTTGGTTTTCTAACAGAATATCAACACATCTGTTGAAAGCAGATATTTTTACCAGAAAATGCAGTTTTGTATTGGTAAAGAAATTTAACAGGAGTCTATTGACCAGCCTTGATTATTAACTATTGTACTTGCATAACTTATGTGACTGAAGGGAAATAATTTCCTTTTCTTCTGCTTCAGAAAGTCTATCTTTTTTTTTTTTAGTGAATCAAAATTCCCAGAGAAATCGGTGAAATTTTACACATAAAACTTGAGTAAAAAGTGGCTCCAAATATCTACTGAAATAGTTCTCCACTTCAAACTGCAGAATGAAATTCAATTTATTAATATTTATCTACTATTGCCTGTTTAAAGTACTGACTTTATACATTCTTATTTATGGATTCCAAGATATATTTTAAAACAGCTCAGATTTTTTTCAGTGATGGAGCTCAGCTCCTAGTGCTTGGGTATCTTTATTCCCTCCCCGTCCACTCTCGTGCTTATACTGCTCAGCAGCCCTCTGTCTCTGACCTGGTGCTATAAAGCCACCGTCACTTATCTTCTGCTTTCTCAGGTGAACAAGGAGAACAGAAAGTTGAACGGTGCCTGGAATTGCAGCACTTAGTCAATTCCTTTCGTAGCAGTAAAAAAGAAGCAATGCAGTGAAGCCTCCCTTGATACAAAAGAAAATATTTCACTCTGCCTACTTGGTACTGTCCTAATCCCAAGTGAAGCCAAAGTGGATCAATATTTTGTTTAGGAACCAGAGAGGCTCTAATAGGGACTTGTTTCAGACACCAGGTGATCATCTTGGAAAAGAACTGAAAATCAAAATGTTAAAACTACTCACTTTGCTCCCATGACGTACATGTGTATGTATTGAAAACAAGTACTTATATCAAACAAATAGGATGTATTTTGATTCAGCAATGTTTATTTTTCTCTAATGCAAAATCTGAGTCAGAGTGCTCTAATTATTGTGCTTCTCAGTCTTTTAGAATCTTTTTTAGACACTGAATAATTTGCTTGCTTTACAAAAAGACAAGTAAGTGTTACAGCAAACCAAGAAAAATAAAATACAGTTGTCGTGTATATAAAAGCATGCGAGGGGCTCCCATATAGTTGTTACATATAGGCAGTCTTTTATAGCCTTAATTATATCATCACTGGAAAATCAGTTGCTGTGTATCTAAATTCATTTGCACACATTATGTTTTTCAACCCTGAGGAGTAATATGGTATATAACTACATCTGAAAACTAAACCAGTGAAATTCATGTCATGCCGGTGTTTATTTTGTTGTAAAATTGACTTTCAACAAGCAATCCAATATCTAGTAAAAGGCTCTGATCAGGCAGGGTTATAATGTCATTAAATGCTGCATTTGTTAATAGCTGCAAATATTTTCTTTCCTACTACTTAAGGGTGTTGAAAAGCTTGTTAATGGGAGTGGAAATGAGCTACAAATGAGTGTATACATACAGTAGTGAAGTAATTCAGCAATTGCTGTTCCTATTTAAACTGAAAGAAAAATGTCAGGAAGGAAAAAATGCCAGAGATATCACAGAAACCCCTCAACCCTGGTGGACATCAGTCTCCAGAATAATTTCCTGAAAGAACTGATGGGAGTAGGATTTTTGCACCATTTAAAACACAACATGATGAAGTAGTGAAGAACATAAGAAACAGTCTTGACTTTCCATAGGCAGTGACTCCGAGTTTTAGGTCTGAGATCTAGAAAGAGTTCCTCAGACACTGGTGGCCTTCCCCATGTTGACCAGAGGTTACTTAAGTGCCTGGTAACTTCCCATATGGAAACAAGCCAGTGGGAGTTAAACTACTGTGGAAATATATCCATTCCCTCTTGGCTGACTGCACTTCTCTGTCATGGCAAGAGAGGAGATGATTTACGGCTTCCTCAGGTGTATTGCTCTTTGGTTTTGGTTTCCTATCTGATGCTAGTTCATCACTCCAGCTGCAGCACAAGAGAGGTGACTCCTTCTTATGGGAAGAGATCTGTTCCCAGCAACCCCTGATGAGAGGGAGGGTGAAGCTGCTTCATTACAATAATACCTCTTGGGATCAATGGCATGGAAATCAATCAAATGATCTTCAGACTGTGATTCAAACATAGCAGCATTTGAATATTCCCCATGGTATAACAGGAACAGTAGCTTGTTTTATTGTCTTTCTGTTTTAAGCCATAGCATTGTTCAAGAAAAGTGGAAAAAGGCCACATGGCCTCTTGAAGGAAAAAACTTATATGGGATGTGTCAGTGAGAGCAGTATCTACCAAAGGTCAGAGATCTGGTCGCTATGCAGTTGTATAAGGACTCCAGCTTACATTTTACTGGAGGTCACCCTGACTAACGACAAGTGATGCTAATAGCTTTCATTGCAGGTTTTGATAGTTTTGCACCATTGTAGAGCCAATGAAGCTCATATTCTTCCTCTGTATGTTTTTTTTTTGTTATGTGAATATATTCAGAGATAAATTAGAAGTAAAATCTAACTCCATCTTCTAAGAAACTCCCTGTGAAATCAGTGCTAAAAATGATATTGGAAGGATAAAGCTTTCATTGTAGAGTACAACATTTTTTCCTACTTCTTGATTCTCTGACCACTATTTACTTATTGCTTGTGAACCTTAACTATGACATATAAATTGCTACAGTGTATAGTATTTTTTTTCCTACTCTTTGTCATGATCTATTGTTAATTTTTCAAGAGACCAGATGACATATGGTTAAGATGAACTGAGTTGAAAAAATATGTATAAGACTAATGCCAAGGGAACGAATCTCAAATTCATGAAAGCGCAAATTCTGTCTGATACCCGAGTAGCCACAAACAGCTTGCCACCAAAGCAAAGCAGTCTTTAACGTGCAGTGCAGAGCTCCAGTATGAATTAATATTTTAATTAACATTATTGTAGAAATAAATTAATCTTAGAGCGCCCAGAATTTACCCATTCCAAAAGATACTAGAATTTGCTGTAAAAGAAAGTTAATAAAATGAGAAAATTTTAGATAGAAAGTAATTTGCTGTTTCTCAGATGAAACATTCGGAGCCAGTCTCATCTCTGAGATGATACAAAATTACCAGTATATTTCTTCAATTACTTTATTTTTGCTGTTTGCGGAAGGGACTCAAGCCCTTCCCGTAGCCTAAATCATTCTGATTTCGTAGCCATGTAAGAGTTAGTACTGGCTGCAGAGACCCAAAAAGGGGTGAATTAGGGTGGCCCTGTTCAGCTTCTCTACCTATTTGCTGTGGATTTTTCCAGTACTTTTTCCTGCAAGGAGCAATTGGATTGCACAACCTTTTCAAGCAGCCTGGAGCAGGAGATTTGGATGAATGTCGTGGGGCAGGTATGGAGAAAGCAATAAGAACACAAGCACAGATAGCAAAGCTGTTTTGAGGGGAGGAGGGTGGGTTTCTGGGCGTTTGGTTTTTGGTTTGGTTTTTTGTTGGTTTGGGGTTTTTTTTGTAATGACATTTGCCCAAGGTTTCTTGCTGTTGACTTCATTATTCTCCTCCTACACCAATTATTGAATTGTTTGCCTCAGCATCAGATACTTATCTATCAGATAAGGAGTAGAAAAGATAAGAACATATGAGGCAAAATATTAGTGGGAAAAAAACATGTGGCAGAAACAGATGAAAGAAAAATGGATAAGCAGGGGGAAGTAGGACAAAGACGCAGTTTTATATATTGACAATAAGCTGGGAAAATCCTAGGTATAGCTGTAAGAAAAATGAAAATTGCCTCAAAACCCACACTACCAGGTATTACAGTAGGAAAGTGCTAGTCTCTTCTTGTGAAGGTGCAGAAATCTATACACAGCACTATTTATCCTCTTATTCCAAAAGGAAGCATCCTTAGTGGATCTCTGTCTTCTCAGAGCATGAACTTAAGCAGTGATTTATTTATGCTTGGATGGTTACCTAAAAGTAAGAAATGCAAATGCAAATGTTTGCATTTGTAGATGTTAACATGACAAGATAGGGAAGTCACTGTCTTATCCTGATGTGTGCAATCAAATGGAGAGGACAGAGAATAGACTGGGCTTTCACAAGCAGAATGAGACATTGGGCGAGCAAGTAGCAAAAGTGTAAAGAGACCACGAAGAATTTGGAAGTTGAGAATTTTAAATTTCTTTCTTGACACAGCAGAAAGGAAGCAAGCGAAAAGGTGATGATAGCACATTCCTGCAGATTACTTGGTAAAATGCTTAGTAGAACCAAGAATAATTAGGATGTAACTGACACTGGCTCTATTTACTTTGTAACATTTATAGCAATTATCATATAATTAGACTGCCACTACCTGATATTTACTATGCAATCAAATGACAAGAGCTACCATGAAATGTGGTAAAGAAGAGAAGGAATATGGGAACAGTGATTTGTAACTTTAATCATTACCAAAGTAACAATTACAACATAGCTTAGAAATTTTCTGACTCAAGAATGGTTTTCAGAATAGTGTATGTGCAAATCACAGACCAAAATAAAGTTATTTCTTTCAAGGAGATTGAATTTTAGACTCAAGCTATTTACTCTGATGTTATTTTTGGCCATGCCCCATCGAGCTTGGACAAACTCCCACTTCTACGCAGAGCCTGGAATAATCCCGCTGCAGTAAAGCACTGAGGAGACAGGAATATTATCTCCTCAGACTCCCTCCATTGCTAGAAAGACAGAGGAAGAGGCATCTCTAAAGGAAAATTGTGAAGTCTGATGAGCTAAGATGTTGTCTAGAGGTGTTTATTTTTTCCATTGCCTATTAAAGGAGCCTAGGTTGGTTGTAATCCTAACATAAGCACCTCTGTTAATTGCACGAAATTAGATAAATTGCACTCAGGCCTGAATTAAAAAGCCAAATATATTAAAAATAAATTCACCAGAAGCCTGCCTGAAAAGATCAGGCTCTGATTGGAAGATCTCCTGTGTATGCCACATGTTCATAAAATTATTTGCATCCCACCCCCGCTCAGCCTCAGTATAAATAACATTATCACTTTCATTGCCTTCATGTATTTTGCTCTGAAATAATTAGTTGAAAACTTATATCTGATACCTGAAAATGAGGAAAATGTAATCAGTGTAGCTTATAGTAAAGTACTTACTAACCATGTGTCTTTGATAAATTTGAATTTGGATCATTACTTTTGATTATTTGATAAGCATATCAACATGTAAGGAGGATAGCTATGCAGATCATAATACACCTTCAACAAGTGAAGTACATCAGTGTTACTAGAGATTAAATTCTATCTTGCAGACTAGTTTCTAGTGAGCTAAAATCTTTGCTCAAAAAATTCAAATGGCCTTGAAATAAGTCAAGAGAAAAACTATTACTGAACTGGATTCTTAGATCTTTTTTTCAATAAATATTTAATGAAAAGCTAAGAACTAAACAGAAAAAAAGGACAAATGTTTATGCTTTCCAAAATTTATAGAAAAGTGTATCCACTGGGGATATATACCTCAGCTTCGCGGAGCAATGAATGAATTCATAGATGTATTTGCATATACATCACATCCAAGATTACCGTTCCCTTGTTCCTGGACACCATTTTTGGGAAAGCACAGAAGGGTCCCATATTTCATTCGCCTCATTTAAAAGGCTTAAAATATGGGAATACAATCTGAAAGGAAGAGAGTCTGAATCAGTAGAAGAGTAGCAGAATGAAAAAACAGACCGAAGGCCTCTCGTCCCTTGAAAAAATATGTGCTGATAAACTGGTGGTCTAAATTTATGTATCTTTGTTCCCATCCTAAATGGATAACACTGATGTGTGGAGGTGGTAAAAATGACAACATTGACAAAGCATCAATTTCAAGTTTCGTAGTTTTTTGTACAATAATAAAATCATTCTGGCCACTCAATTTGGTGAATGAATACAGGTTTTTGTATGATCAAATCTTCCTCATAACCTTCTTTGGTATGGAAAGACCTCATTGCAAGATTATTTAAGTTTTATAATCCAGCCTTCATATTTGCTCGATTCAGGAAATTTCAGAAGGTAATTTGCTGCACCTGTACAGAGAAAGGCTATTCTCATGACACCAATGTTTTGCAAGCAATTCTGTTTTTTACAGGTAAAGAATTTCAAAAATGAAGGTGTCTGGTTTTGTACACCTTTAACCATATTTTTAGCATAGTGCAGTCAGAGTCAGTTTGCCTCTGCGCAGGTGAGAGATTCCAGTCCTCGTTGTCTTCTCTCCCCTTGGGCTGAGGTGCTGTAAACTGTTTCTGGACCAGTTTCAGAGCTGGCTGACGTAGGACTGCCTGTAGCACACTTTTAATGTACATTCTCAGAAGAGTCCTGGGAAACAAAGTTTAGCTTTTTGCAGCCTTGTCCAACATACACCTTGTTCCCAGAATGTATTTAATGTACGTCTTTCCACTTCTTCAGTCACCTTATGTAAGGCAATCTATTCATAGCTGATTAGGGAGTGAGCAAGTCATCACTGCCAGCTCTGCTCCAAAGGCGATAAGAGAATCCTTTGCTGTTTCTCCCTCCCACAGCAGGATACAGAGTAACATCAGGGGAACTTTGGTTTGAATTGCTTGGAGAATTCAGATGTCTGGACAATGGTGATACCTTTTCAGACTGACACTGTCTAAGGCTGTAGTCAGCAAAGCTAGAACAGGCTTCTTCAATGACTGGGACTACAGCTTCACTTAGAATAATAAAGCAGGATAGCAGCACCTCTGAAACCAGAGACGATATAATCAAGCTCATTCTGAATTTCCAAGTTTAAAGCTCAAGCGCAGTAGCAGCACCTTTCTGGGAGCAGAGTTAGAGGATATGGTAATCTCATTCCAGATATAAAGGGGAACTGAAAAGCCGGAGTCAGTGAATTTTATCCCAGTGTGTTATCTCCTGGCAAAGTCAGGTGTGCTTCATGGAAAATTACAAAAGGAATTCAGGAACTCTTGCCTCTGGGTTGCTTGCTGCAAGCAAATGTATGTTTTGAATTATTCATGGAATTTTGAACAATGGTTTCATAAACACCAACAATCAAACCCAGAATTCACATGTGCAAGACAAGAGCTTTAGCTTTAGTTTTAGTCTTGCCAGGCAGGACTGTCTGTTTAGCACAGTGGGGACCTGGTCATTGATTGACACCCTTCCATAATTAAATATTAAATCCTAAAAGGGATTAGTGGTTACTAGTGAGTTAAACAGCCCGACTTCCCTTTCACTGTTTAGAATCCTGCCTTTGGTGACACCACTGGCAGGATTACTCTGCTCTGCTCCTATTAACATTCTTTAGAGCTCAGCCTAGACAGTGGTTTTCTTAGACACAATTGAACTTTTTGCTTTTCACTGAAGAAGAAATTATTATAAAGCTTTTTAGGGTCAGTTTGCAGTAATAAGAGAAGTGTCAGTAGAACACCATGCCACAGGGCAGCAGTTTGAAGGATTCATCCTTAAATATAGCCATGGCAGAAACTCATCTGCAACATACAGGGAACGTAGACGCAGGACAAAACTCTGTCTCATTTTCCAACTGGAGTTGAAGAGAAATTATTCATCAGCTAGCAAGAGTAACTCTGTATATTTTCAAAACTGTAAGATTAGTTACCCTGTCCAAAGAGACTTAGAAAAATCTGTTATCTGTCCAAACACCAAAAAATATGTGTGATACCACTTTGATTTTTTTATCTGCCATATCTTGACCAGTGGATCAGGTACAACATCTTTTGCATAATTACCTCCATCCCAGTTAAAATTGGCTTTGTTAGGATTAGGGAATTTTAAACCTCTGTAAGTGACTGTTTTCTCATCCTAATGACAACAGTGTGAGCCAATGTGGGAGGAGAGTCAGTATCTTGCAGAAATAAACCCTTGAAGACTGCAAGATTGTTCTCCAAACAAGCAATGTCATTTCAGAAGACAATGCAATTTATGTTTCTGAATTTATTTGCACATCACTAGAAATAAAAAGCTTTCAATAGTACAGAGTGGTTCCTTGCTATTCGTGTGGAAGAAATTCTATAATAAGCAGCCATTGTGAAGTGATTTCTGTCTCTTTGTAAGTGTACATTTGAATAACTTTTTCACACTTCCTTTGCCTGGAAGGAAGGATTTCAGACACAATTCTGAGCTGTATGGGCAAAATCCTGATGTCACTGGAGTCAACAGAAGCTTACCATTGGAGATAGAAACTTGGCTCTGCGCTAGATAAAAATAAACTCAAATGACTGGTTTCTTTTTGGATGTCCTCAGAGCTGAAATGCATGATGAACGTATTTTTATAGACTTTGATTCTTTCTTTGGATATGTCCTTGTTTCTTGGAAGAAGTCCAGGAGGTTTTTTCAGGTTCGTGTCACTCATAAGAAACTGTAGCTGCTGCCTATACTAAGGGAAGTGGAAAAAAAATATCAAATTTGTTTGTGATAAGAGGTTCCTCAAAAATAAGTTGGCATACTGCAGTGTATGAGACGTGAAGGAATAAGATATAATGTCATTTTAAAACATAGCATCTATAGTTTATCTCAGGGGCTCTGCACCAAAAAAGAATGTGTTTAAACCAAATAAATAGGTAATGTGTTAGTATCAGAACTCTGTGTTTGTGTGTAGTTTCCATTCTCTTTACAAATGAGGCAGAGCTTTTCTGGGGTTTTCAGAAGGTTTCCCCAAAATCCATAAATCAACAAGATGTCTTGAGGTCTGTCTCTATTACTCTCTTAGAACTTTTTCATTTTGTATAAATAATATTTATATATTATTACATATTATAATATTTGTATAAATAATATTCTCGGGTTTTTTTAAACCTTTTGGGAATTTTTGTAATGGAACTTCCCAAGTTACTTATTTTGGACCACCTTTTTGAGTAATTCCTGTCTCTGCACTGGAACAATACAAAGGGTTACTTGGATTTTATTTAATTTTTAGCAGGTATTTTTCTTATGTCATTTTAATTACATGTAATAATAAGCACAATTAATATTAAACATTTACCACACAAACACCTGGCGGTGGATTTAACACAGCTTTAAGGCCTCACAAGCAATGCTAAACAAAGGAATAAGGAAGAATAACATATACCTGCAGTTAATAAAACATTGAATCACCATTTTAAAAGTCAGTGCCTATGAAAAAATGGTTCCATATCCACTTTCAGTATCTCCACTAAAGTCGTACAAATTAGTGAAGATCAAACATGGTAAAACTATTAATGAACCTCTAGAATTTCTTATAGAAATTATAACAGTTGCTTTAGTAGGATTTTGTAGGTTGAAACTGTTAAATGATGGCAGAATACCTAGGAGGTTAAGGGAAAAATAACTTATAATACCTTATCAGGCTGTTGCAGGGTATCAAAATCTTAGTACAATAAGTTGATTGCTTGGTAATGTGTGTGTGTGTGTGTGTGTAGACAATGCTGTAGCTGTAGGGTTTATCACAGGCGTGTCTGGGAATATCTTTTACCCAAGTTCTAGTAGTCTTACTCTTCTGCTTCTCTGTCCCACTGATGATCCATTTGCACTGATACTCGCCTCCAACCTAGTCGTGAGAAATTCTTAACTGGCTTCTTTAGGGCAGCAAGTGGAAAGGTTTATTTGTTTCCTCTCTTCCCCTTGTACACCTTCAGAGAGGTAGACATGTTCTCAGAGTCTCCCACTTTGTTATTTGGGAACCACTCCTTTCCTGGCACTGATGCTGGGTGTGACATGGATTCTGTTCTTAGTTGTTGATGGACAAAGTTATAAAAGAGCTAAATTAATGTCCACAGTTACATTCTTCCATTCAGAAAAGCTTGCTTGTATCAATCATTGTATAAATAATAATTACATAAAAAGTAGGATAGGAAACAATCCAAAGATTTCATCTAGTCCATTCTCTTACCGTCAACCAGGATCAAATTTACCCACATCATTCTCTATATTTACCTAGTCAATTCTTAAATATTTCCAATGGTGGACATTCCCCAACACTACCAGGTGATCTATTCCTGATCTTCAATATCCATAGTGTTAGAAAGCTTTTCCTGATTTCTGACATGAATATCCCTCATGGCAAATAAAGCTGGAAACTTTTCACCTGTGGATCTGAATGTTAAACTACTCTCTTCAGAGAATTTGAATATCTTTTACTATAAGGCTCTGGAATCCTTGGATTGGCACAATTTGTGTATTTGTGGCATGGTTTAACCCCAGCTGACAACTAAGCACAACACAGCCGCTTGCTAACTCCCCCCCCCGTTGGAACAGGGAATAGAACCGGAAGAGCAAAAGTGAAAAAAAACCTCATGAGTTGAGATAAGAACAGTTTAATAATTGAAATATAATAATAATAATAACAACAACAACAACAACAACAATAGCAACAACAACAACCACAACAATGATAAAAGAATATACAAAGCAAGTGATGCACAATGCAATTGCTCACCACCCGCCAACCGATGCCCTAGCAGCGGCCTCCTGGCCAGCTTTCCCCTAGTTTATATACTGAGTGTGACATTTTATGGTATGGAATATCCCGTTGGCCAGTTTGGGTCAGCTGTCCTGGCTGTGCCCCCTCCCAGCTTCTTGTTGGTAGAGCATGACAAGCTGAAAAGTCCCTGACTTACTGTGAGCAGTACTTAGCAACAATCAAACCATCAGTGTGTTATCAACATCATTCTCATACTAAATCCAAAACTCAGCACTATACCAGCTACTAGGAAGAAAATTAGCTCTATCCAAGCCGAAACCAGGACAATGTGTCATTGTCATAATTCTGTGGCAGAAGTGAACAAAATCAAGTGTATATGATCTGTCTTAATTCTGATATTCTTAAATTTTTAACACTTGATTTTGAAATTTCAATTTTTTTCAGAATGAATCAGAACACATTTGCATACACACCTATGGACATGTATACACACTCACGTCCTGAATTTATGGCAGATAGGTACACACAGTTATTCACATGGACATGGACTCTCCCATGTGGCCTCCACATAATACTGTCTTACTGAGAATCCATTGATACAGGGCTCTAGGCATGTCCCCAAAATGTCAACTAGCTTAATCAAAAAAGCTTCCTTCAATAATTCAACGTTAATGGCTACCAGAGGTTGAATTCCACCCAAGAAAGCCCTGTTATTGAACTGGATTCTCAAATATATCTTTCTGTAAATATTTAATGAAAAACTGACAAACAGAAATAGAACAACATTTGATTTCCACCCGCACCCCCAATTAATAGCACAGGGTCCTATTTTAGCATTATACACCTTGGGTTAGTTTATGTACTTGGATGATTCTGTACTGGTGTAGATGAATTTGCAAATATAATCACACTGCTTACCTCCCTGTGTGACCAGATGAGCTTTTGGAAATTAGAAGAAATGCCAGATCAAGTTTTAAAAAGCATTTTCCACTGGTTTATGAGGATAAGAATTCTTATAAAGAGCAAATAAGCATACAATCAACAAAGGGTGCAAGAAAAAGTAGATTAGTTGCCATAAATCCGGACAGCAGAAGTGCTTAGGGTGCGTCTATGTTACTGACTGCTATTTGGAGTGTCTGCATGGTGTCCCGGTGCATTGCTTAGAATTTGGTACCAGAACAGTACTGATTCAAGAGCACCAGCAATGTGCTAAATTGTGCAGCACAAGACTCTTGAGTGCAGATGTAAGGCAAATTTACAAGAAAATAATTCCTCCAGTGTATTAAATTGGAATTGTAATTGTCTCTTAGTGTATATTTTGTTCAGCCATATAAATAGGACAAATAGGTAAGTTGCCCACAAAATCTCCCTTTTATTTTCCCTAAAACAGCGGAAAAAAGTGGCCCACGAAGCCATTCATGCTGGCTATCATGGGATAAAGGTGCAGGGTTTCCATGAGAGTCAGGCAGTAGCTTTATATGCCATTCATTAATATCAAAGTGTCCTTGAGCATAAAAGGAGAACACTAGATATGGTGGCACTTGTAAATCTAGATTAGTGTTTGACAAAGCAACAATCTCCTTACTGTGCCACCAGGGTCAAGCATCTTCCATGTCACTGGTCACACAGACAATGGGTTCTGACTCCTGCACTTCCAACCACAGGCTGTTTAAGGTAGCCTAAGTGACAAAATCTATATTTAGGGTGGGATACATCTCGCTTAACTTTAGCCACCAAAAAGACTGTCTAATCTAAGCTAGCCATCAACGATCTAACTAGGTTCCCTCAGTCAATGGGGAGAGATCTTAGATATCATCTTTATCACCTGAACCACTTCCTGACAGAAGTTCATCTCCTTCTGATATCTTCCAAGAGTTCTAGATGATTAGCATAGAAAGATCCTTACCATTCAGACAGTCGAAATGAGACTAAATGAATCCCACTCTCAAGGAAAACAAATAAATAGGAAGTCACCGTGGAATACAAACCTAAATTTGGTGAAGATAATTAAATCCATTCACGACAAGGAGGCATTCTGCAGAAATAACAAAAAGACCGCTTTGCCATAGCTTTGGCCCAAGTTCAAATGTATTGACAAGTCTTCAAGTCAGAAAAGGATGAGCGAAGGATTTAAGAAGAGACAAAATATTGAGGCAGGGTGGCCTGTTAGATGGTGTTTTTTTTCCTTCCTGATAAGTGATGCCATTCAGAGCAGAGAGAAGATGCAAGAAGCATTGAACCAAGAAGATTGTGGGGGTGTGTGTACATGTAATTAAAAGTGCATTGTTCGGTGTGTGAGTATGTAGATCAACCTGGTTTTGCTGTTGAATTCCCTATTAAAATTTTTATTTTTGTATGAGACTGTAATATATATGAGTGCTATAGATTCTAATAATTTATTATTTCTTTATCTTTGTTCATGGTCTCCTAAGAAGGAAATAACTGTTTCTAAAGTTCAAAGCTTCCTGACTACTTTTGAAGTCATGACAGCACTGTTCCTAGGGAGGGCTGTGATCTAGGCAGCTGTCCCCCAGGAATAAAAGTAAATTAATGAAAAAAAAATCACAGAGATATAAAACGGTGCTTTCATCAACAGTGCTTTTCAGTTTTGCTTTATGATATGTCATCTGGTGTGGGAGGGGAAGCAAAGTAACTTGTACTTTGAAGTGGTAGCATGTTCTGAAGCAGTCATTAATGCAGTTCATACCTCTTCTTAGGTACCTGAATCAGAGTCCCTGATTCATTGAGGTGCTCTGTGCAGCCAGGATCCCTTGCAAAACCCAGGCCTGTGCAAGCAGCCTGGAGGGCAAAACTCTGACAAAGAAAACTATTAACTGAAGAGCTTTAGGGTTGAAAATATAAAATATTTTCCAGTTAAGATGTTATAATTTTCCAGGTTTTTACAAAGACCTTACAGCTAGCCTAGCTTTCAGAAAAGTATCTTACATTAAATTATTTACAACTAAGAAAAGTAGTTTTTTCTTTAGCTTCTTTTAATTTCAAGTTGAAAAGTTAGATCATAGGTTTCACTCTTCTTTCTTCACATTTAAATTATTAAGATATAAAATCTTTTCACATTATATTACAAATACATGAGCACATTCCTATAATTTTCATCAGTTTGCACACACTTTCATAATGTGTTAATGCTTGTCGCATACATTTATTTCTAATCTTGCCAGGGAATTTTAATGTCTCTTTCCATGGCATAAGCATCCCCTCAGTCAGCTGACACATAATTAGAGGGGTTGCTTT
The DNA here is from genome assembly GCF_964195595.1 of Calonectris borealis. Lineage (NCBI taxonomy): Eukaryota > Metazoa > Chordata > Aves > Procellariiformes > Procellariidae > Calonectris > Calonectris borealis. The sequence continues at coordinate 28,376,858 of NC_134315.1, read as the reverse complement.
TGTACGATAGAAATAAGTTATTTATTTCCCCTACTATGAGCATATCATGCAGCTTCCGTTACATTTCCTTTCCCTGACAGGTCAAAGAAAATAGAGGACAATATATAACTGTTAATTCTTATGATAGATTGTACCTAATTACTTAAGTATATTGGTTGACATATATGAGAGTTATTTTATTGCATTATTGCATTTTAGTTGATAATGGATAGTGTGATTCAGCTGAAATAGAAAACTACATGGAAATAAGCTCAATATCTCCATACTTGTACCCTCTGGATGGGCAGTTTTTAGCTGAGACCTTCTGAAGAGAATGTAAAGACCTAGAAACTCAAATGCTCTGAGCTTTACTTGTATGTTCTTTCCGATAGATTCTGCTTTGAACTAGATCCCATGTAGGATTGGCTCTAACAGGTCAGAGCAATGCCTACTTAGACATCCATGGGGGATGCCCAGAGGAGAGTATCAGAACAGGAGATGCAAGTAGATGAACTTTTCCAGATGCTCTTCCTGCTTCCAGTAATTTGTAGTTTAAAGTATTACTTAGAGGGTGGTATCTTTGTATTTAGTAATCACAGGTGGACTTCTCTTTCATGTCTTTGCCCAGTGACTTTTGTCACCGCTGCCATTTACTAGAAATCTACAGCCTCCTGTGGCAGGGATGTCTACAGCTTAGTTACAGCTCACAGGAAAAATCGCTCCTTTTCTTTAGTTTAGGAATTACCTTTTAGTTTCATTTGGAGCTCTTTTAGTCTTTTATTGGAGGAGACAGTGAACATCTGATCAGATTCACTCTTCACTATTTGCTCTCATACACTATTCTCTCTTCAAATTATTTGATGATGTACAGAATTGTCTTACCTCTTCCCTCATATTTGCTTCTTTTCCAGGATGTTTCTTGCTCTGCAAATATACTTCTCACACCTAAGCCATTTCATAACTTTAATTATTCTTGATGCCCTTTGCTGAAAATTTTCCAATTCTACTAATTTGGTACGTTACATAGAAAGCAAATATTAAACTGGAATTTCAGACGTTATTGCTGCAGTAAAACATTGAAGATTGGAGAGTATAACATGAATTTGTTATGTTACAGTTAGCTTCACATTTGCTTCTGAAGACACATTTCACCCTCCATTATATGAAGGGGAAAGTAATATGCTGCTTTAATTTTTGTAAATTGTACTTTCTAGGCATTCAGACTACTGAATACTGAAAAGGTCAGAGTACTATAGTTCACCAATGTAATTTATGATACATCTCATGCATGCTAAGAAATAGCACACATTGGGGGAAAAATGTAAACTCCATGAAAAAAAAAATCAAGTTAAGCCAAGGATAACATCCGGAAAGACTAATAGTTTAGAGTTTTAGACTTCCTATTGTATTTATGTTACATTGAGATGGCAAAACTACAGCTGTCATTGAAATGTTTTACAAAATATTAGTTCATCCATATCTTAGTTAATTAAGTATTCTTATGAGAAAGCAGAGAGTAGGGTGATGTTCCAGTCAGAGCAGATATTCTTACCTATATTCAATAGTTTACTCTCAGTGACGAAGGAGTCATAATTAGGAGGAATTAGAATCCAGGACTTCTTGGGTGCCACAGTTTTCTTTCTATGATTCAAATGTGTGAATATTGCATGATATTTTTGGAACTTTTTGGTGTGCAACAAGCCTCAGACTTTTGTTACTTCTAGATTCAAAACTTCATTGCGGTTCTGCTGAAGCTACTGTTCAAACTGCTCAGAAATTAAGTCAAGGCCAAAATGATGCTGTCTGTCATTAAGTGAAGCTGCACTTTGGCAATGCAGTAAACTAGTACTTACATATGCCAGTAAGACTGCAGGTGCAATTTCTGATTGGAATCTATTATGTTGAATGACTCAAGCCCTGGCTACCTAAGAAAACACCTCTTTCCTGAGGACGTGCTAGTATGGTTGAGTGTAATTAAACAGCTTGAGCCAGGAGCTTTCTCATATGGACAAATATGAGCTGCTCAAGTTGTACTCTGCAAGGGTCACTTCAATTCTTATCTCACTCCTCTTAATCAGCTATGACTTTTCATGTACCCTGTTGTCTTGGCTGAAGACAGACTGAGATATTTTGGGAAAAAAAGGGGTAGGACATATATTAAACTAATACATTGCAAATTTAACTCATGTGCATGTATCTGTTCTATCAACTTAAATGCAATTAAAATAATATTTTATAGATCTGAAATTAATTTTTCTTATATAACAGAGGTAAGGTGTTTTTTAGAGGGAAAAATAGTAAAATGTATCCTTCCATTTGAGCAGGAATGGAATGCATCATGTGTTGCATTTTTCTAATGGCTTTAGAATTCCAAATACAGCTTGTAATGAAATGGTATCTGTAAATGTAATCACAGAATCAACAGCAACTGACTATTTTGTACCCTTGTGTATCCAGTGGAAAATGGAATTTTGATTATTATGCTTAGCATTTTATTAAACTTTTCTATTCTAACACATTTTTTCCTCAACTTTCCTGTCCTAATACTCACAAGAGAAACTTTTTCTTCCTACCATTTATTTATTCCTGACAGGATGGAATTCACTTATAATTTCTTACATTAAATCACTCTACAGTTATAAACTACCTTCTTATTTCTAAGCTCAAAACATGTATTTAGGTGAAAGAGTTCAAATCCTTTAGAGATATTTTTGTGATACTTTATACTTGATTGGCAGTGTAGCACAATAATGGTTGAGCAACATATGTAAACAATAACAATAAATTTCAGTAAATCTGAGTCTCAGTAGTAGCAAAGGGGTATTATTGCAGGCTTATAATCGACACAATTGATTCATTTAGTCATTCCGGGTTTTGGACACTTTTATAAGTATTTTCAATCAAATCTCATTCAAGGTATGCTACAGGAAAAAAAATTCTCTTGCTCATACATATTGTCAGTACAATCAGTCCCCCTAATAGAGTACTTCTGAATACGTATTTAGGAAGACAGAGAAAAGTTTTAAAAGACAGAACTATGTCTGAAAAGCAGCTGTAGCGGTTCACCAAATAAGACTCTAAAGCATCCTTCAAACATCCTTCATCCTCTATTTCCAAGCTGTGGAAATAGAATCAAATTAATAGCATCAAAGAAGCAAAACATCTTCTAAACAGTCATGTTTTGCTATAACTAGCAGTCTCAGAGCCCTTCGTGCAAAACTGCTGATAAACAGTGACCATTCACCATGTGGTACCCCCGCAAGAGAATATTTGAACTACTTTGTAGAGGTCTTTCTGATTGTTTCTCTTACCCTCTGGCAGGGTGTTTTGACAGCAGTAGGATTCATGGAAGTGGGAGACAGACCTTCCATATAAGAATGCCCCACAAGAGAGAGAAAGAGCACTAGCTCTCACCTGTTAAAGGACCAAAGACCTGTTAAAATAATTAAAATAATGACTTTCAAGGTAAACCCCTGTCATTGGGACTAGGGCTGAATCTCAGGTAGTGTCTTTGCAAGACAACTTCTAACTGCTTCACCACAAACGACAGAGTGGGATGGACCTAAATCAAGCTCTGTTTGTAGGTCAAAATATTCTCTATGCCTTGGACTGAAGTTAAGTTATATCTTGGAGTCAGGAACCTGACGGGTGGTAGTGATGTTCCAGCTTCCTTTAAATGGGCTGAAGCACCACACTCTTTAAACTATTCCTTCAAGGAAGAAAACACACTGGACTCAGCCAAGTTATTCTGTCTAACTGCAGTTTAGTAGCCTTTATGAGAAGATCTTGGAAGGGGATCAAGACATGACAGTTTTCTACATTTTTTACAGTATTCTACAGGAAAATTTTGTCACCAACCTTAAGGTGACAAACATAGCAACAAGGTGCTCAGAACTCATCTGTAGTAAAACACGACTTCACTATTGAAGTTGAAAAAAATATTTGGAAAGGCTAGAATTGAAGAAGTGATCATTCTATCTTTTGTTCTGAATAATTCTCCTACATACTTAAACCCCTACACAGTCTATACTGTGAAAGAAAGCTCACATTTTTGATTGTTGTAACAGCAGCCAGACAAGAAACGGAAAGGAGACATTTTACCATCAACAAATTTTCTCCAAAACTAAAGTAATAATCAAAGACCGAAGACTTATTTTATTTATGTTATTTTATTTTATTTTATTTTATTTTATTTTATTTTATTTTATTTTATTTTATTTTAATTTAATTTAATTTAATTTATCAAATTCTGTATACAGCAAAAGGCAGCAAAAGGAGTATCACTCTACCTAGAGTTTGGAAAATGTTCTGTAGTCTCCAGAATGTAGGACAGCACAGCAGAGAGCATTGACCAAATCACATGAATGGCTAATTTTTAAATTCTCTTTTCTTTGAGTTTTAATATATCTGTCCTGCATCTCAATTTTGTTCAGAAATAAGACCCTTTCAGATGCTTGCTTAGGGACATGCTATGTTATCAGAAGGAGGAAAAAGTACACAGAAAGTTATAAGATGTTATAGAATGCTATAATAAGGTAAAGTTAAGCTCTTGCGTGTTATGGTTTGAATAAGTGGTACAAGAGAATTTGCCCTATACATTCAGTAGCACTAGATACCACGCAGGACTGTTAATGTTCCCATTTTGACCTCATAGATATATTCAGGCAGCAAATTATCTGCTATTAACACACCCACTTTCTGTCCCCCGCTTCCCAAACAAATTTGGCTTAGTGTGAATGTAGGATGGGGTAATTTGACTTTTGCAATCACAGCAGACAGCTGTGAGTGGTACATGACATGAAAATGAATTATCCCTGCCCTTGCTCACTGAGAACAGATAGCGCTGTGCAGTTATTATGCTGTGTTGTAGACTGTGCTTGACAGGTATGGAGTACAGGAAGATAAAATAAGCCTTTATTCCTAGTTTTGTTAATTATTCCTATACATACAGAAAAAGAACTTTATACAAACATCGTATTCCTTAATTTCCTTTCTGTCTCTCCCTTCTCTCCATTCTTCATCACTGTGAGATAACTCCACCGTGCTCCCAGTCACTCAGGCTTAATAGCAGAGTGTTAAATTAGACCCCCCCTCTTCCCTTTCCACCCACTGTTTGACTGTTGTCAAATTTCTCCAGTTATTCCTCAGTGAGATGAATAAGCTATATAATTTCCTTTCTATTTCAGCTGTTACAGTTCTGATAATTTATCAAAACTGTCTTATCATCTCTCCCCTCACCTAATTCAGCTTTCTTCTTTTCCTCTTAGGCTTTACATTGCAAGCCTTCTGTCCAACTTATCCGAGCTTTTTCTCAGCCCAGCCTCATTGTCCCCTTTCCTATTTTGAGCTCACATTTCACTGATTTGGAAACTCTCCATGCCTTCTTTGCGAGCAACAAATTCCCCGTAACAACTTGTCACTTCTACGTATTCTACACCAAGCTGCCAATGGTTGCTTGGAGTTCAGTTCCTTCTGCTCCCTGGCCCCTCTACCTTCTCTCTCTGTATCTTTTTCTCATTGGAAGCATCTACAATTTTGCAATTCAGCACATTCTCAGTTTCCTTTCTTTCTTCTTCTCTGAGCCCTTTAAGCCTTGGCTTGCTTACACCAGAAATATTTTAATTTTTTTCTAATGCATTTTACTTATTCTGAATGCAGTTTGAACTGTGTCTCAGAGGTACAGAATTGAGCAGAGTTTGTGAGATTTGCCCTTCATCATGAACTCAAAATATGAATAAGGGTAAGCAAGAGTGTTTTTGGGGACTTGTGTGCTAGCATCTGAGCCATGCTCAGCAGCTCTACTTTGAATAAATCACTTGAATTACAGCATAATGAGAGCACAGAGACATTTTATTTTTTTTCAGATGCTTTTTGACAACTAGTTTTGAAAAAAAATCAACAGCTTGCATAATGTAAGAAATATGATAAATGGGTCCCTATAAACACACGCATTTCAAATCTGGGTGCCTACAGTTAGGCTCCTAAAATCTCATACAGACAGTTACATAAACGATCTACTCTGAAGCGCTGGGTAGTCACATCTCACAGTGACTGCAGAGGCTGACCTGCCTGCTTTCCCTTCTAGTGCACCCCAGTAAGCTCCTGTGGCCTACCAGCCACCAGAAAGGCCAGCCTTCCTGACCAGTCCATGCTGCCACCTGCATCTGCTCCTGAGCAGTCCCTGGAAGGTATCTATCTGACTTCCAACCAAGCTTGTTTGTCATATCCTACACTGAAAGAGGCTTTTGCATTAGCAAGTGCATGTGGGTGCCTGTGTTTTCATTTTACGTATTGCTGTCTTCTGTGTGTTCCTATTTATGTCTCTAGAGATTCAGCCACATAGGAAGTGTTGTGGTCCTCTGCATGGCGTGACCAGTCTGTACACGTCAACAGAGGATGGGGGAGGGCAAAGGCTTTGTCTCCTCTTCATTTCTTCTGTTTTGTTTCCTGGACCACAAAGGTGTTGCTTCTAGCTTATTTTCCCACCTCCCAAGCTCTCTCTTTCCCTCACATGTGTCTGTGAAGGGAAAGATCCTTCTACACGTGTCCAACCACACACCCCAGAGAGGGGACTGCAGTGTCTGCTGGGGACACGCCATGGGCGGTGCAGGAGGAAGGCACCAGTCAGACTGAAGTAATTCTTTTGCTTTCTCACAAGGCAAACAAATGACAGCTCTAGCTGTGCCTGACACTTCCCGAGCACCAGAGACTCTCTCCCCCTAGGGAACCTCAGGTTAATGAGGTGGAAAATGCAGTCAGCAGATTCTGCGCCATCAGAAACCACCAAACTTGCACAAACTGCCCCCGTACCTCTGAACTGTGCCTTATTTCTAAAGCTAAAAGACTATTAATACCAGATTCTTAGTTCAGTCCTGATTTGATTTTTAATATCTTCCCTCTGCCCTTCATACTAATATTTTAAAAAGGAAAAGTAAAGGAGGCTGCCTCATATATACTGAAGTCTCTACAGTAATTTTCAGGCAGAAAATCAAATTGCCTGTGGGCTGTAGATTTTCATAGTGAGCATGCATAGCAGAGGTCACCTTTAACATTAAGGGCATGAATCTCGTTTTCCCTCCATCATTTGAGCTTTGGTGTAATGTCATTAATAACTTCAGCAGATTCACATTGGCTGAACTATGGAGTAACTAAGACCATTAGTTTGGCCCAGACCTTGTATTTAAAGTGTAACTAATGGCAACGAAAAACCTTAACTGTGCTTTAGAGAGAAAATAGAATGAAAAGCTGCTGACAGCTTCATAGGAACCGTATCAGACTGCTTACCTAATTTTATACAAAACTCTCCATTACTAGATCCCACCGTCTTCTTTTTTTTTGCAAAGCAAATTAACCAATTACCCCTATTTTGCAGACAGAAGTGAGGTTCCGAGAGATAAAAGAACTGTCAGAAGTCGTTCAAAGGGCAAAATTACAGGTTTTTTAAATCCCCTTACAGTCCATGACACTCAGAATGTGACAAGCTGGATCCTATAAAGGAGAGAAGGCAGGACAGCAGTAGTACAAGACAACCAGAAAGGAGACAGAATGAAGTCTGGCTTTTGAGCTTGCTTTGAATTTTGTTGCTGGAAAAACAACAAAGCTTAGGAGGCTTTCTCTGTGAGAAATCTATCTACCTTTCTAGCTACTTGGCTATTTACAGAGCTCCTAAAATCCCAAAATATTAGTATTTTTGGGTGAAGGAACTAGTGAAGTGCTACAATAGTACTCATATTCCTGCAGAGAAGCTATTCTCATCACACTGCTTGAAAGGGCTGTTTGTGCCAGAGCTAAAGGTGCTCATTTCTTCACGAACTTTAGCTTACTCACAAAATACCAGGGAAAGAACAGTTAGTCCTTAAGAAAGGCAAGGGACCTGTCATTATACAAGTCCTTTACCTGTTCCTGCCTCCTGATACAAAGCTTCTCCCAACTGGTATCCTCAGACAGAAAAAAGAGACTCACCCATTCCTGCTCAAAAATCGTGCTTTTGATACAATGCAGTTACCAGCCAGCAGCTTCACACTTTAGCTGTCTCCCCAATATCATAGAGTGAGGCTCTAACATGAAATAGCCAGAACCTGAAAATTTCCAGGATAAATACGAAGATAAGATTACACCAAGAAGCAGTAGGCTTTGACACTGAGGCTTTGCGTTTTGCTGAACAGCTATGAGCCACACTGTGATACCCCGTGTGCAGTCATACAGCTTCGGAGTCTGCAGGAGCACTCTGAGTTGAATCTGCTGGTGGTGGTAGAGACTTTCTGTTAACATATTTACTTGTAAATAAAGAGCTTGACATAGCTATACCAAAAATAATTGCAGCAATGAGTCATTCCCAAATTATGACCCATTTTCTGTGATTGACACTTCTAGGGACTAAATGAGCCAGCTGTGATATGCAGTGTGTTAGCTTAGTTGCTATTCAGTGTGCTCTATAACAAATCAGGTTTTTTTCAAAAGTGAGCAGTGGTCCAATACTAAAAGCTAATATCTGCTATTTAATTCAAATATATCTGTACTGACCTTACCCCAATACTCACTGTGCTTAAGTGACCGTGCCTGTGCTTTTCCTCCATCTCAAAACCTCCCACCTAAGGCAGTCAAATTCTTCTTCAGAAATGGTAGTGCCTGAATTAAATTTATTTCAGATTCCTCTTTCCACAGCTACTTGCTTCCACAAATTAGAGAAACCATTTCTTAGCAGCCTTCCGGAGTGTCACATCTTTAATACATCAGATATCTCAATTTGGCTGTATCCTTTATGGAGTACAGCCAGCACCTGTATGGCTAGATCTTGTACATCATTTCTCTGCCTGCAACTCTTGAGATTCGTGGATTTGTTGGCTTCTAGAAAGATTTCCTGCACTGCTCAAAGATTTCCTGCACTGCTTGCTTGTCTTGGCTCCTTTCATGGATGCCTTTCAAAGTAGTACAGTGACTTGTAAGGATCTGTAGACCGAGGTTAAAACCGCAGTGCTAATTATCTGGGTGTAGCACTAGGGTACCGGCATGCCTGCAGTACCGAGAGCAAAGGATGCAAATCCGTGGCAGTTTGGTTAATGGATTTCTGTCACAAGTCATCATTCTCTGAGCCAAGGCAATAAAAATGAATCTATCTGATATTTACGGTTGTTGTGATACAGCAATACATCCATGTGGAGTAAACTTTGGGTGTATGTAAAGCACTGGCATATGATATATGATTTTGTTTCTGTTTGTGTAAGTTCCTGTGGCACAGCTAACAGTTACCCATACTCCTCTTTAGCATTGTGTTAAATCCGATTTTGAGCAATGGAAGTTCCTGAATTTCATACTTCGCACCCAATAAATCATATTCCACAATGTATTTAGATGTTGGCACAGAAATCTACTTTTATAAAAATTAAATTTTATCTATTCTTACTGAATTTTCCAACAGTAGTGTTTCTAGTACAAACAGGCAAAACCTTCAACATGGATTTCTTTTTTGGCAGTTCACCTTTAGATCGAGGTCTGCACATTGTGTCTTGGTCCATTTTTAGCGCTGATTTTTTTTCTTGGGAGAAATTGCTTATTAGTGCATTAAAATTCAGGAAAAAATTATGCAAAAAGTGTATGAGCACAATTAAGAACATAGCTGTGATCAGTTAAGTATTAATTGGTGCTGGTTTTGAGCTACAGTGTAGGCAGATTTTTCAGAAGATATTTTCGCACTTAAACTATTTAAGCAAATAGCATACACTACTTCGTAATTCTGAATTTATATCTAACTGAATTATCTGAATACAACCAAGTTACAATTGTATAGCTTCTACTTCTAAGGTTTACAGTGATTCAGATCATCACTTCTGAGAGTCATAATTTTCTGCAAAAACAAAGTATGTTCTTCATGTTCTTTTGATTGTTCAGACTGTATTTGAGTTTCCTGAACATGTGCTATATAATTACATATTTTTCAAGAGTAATCTTTTCCCTGCATTGAAGGTTATTTTAAAAAACAAACAAACAAACAAACAAAAAAACCCACCAGAAAATATTGAGAGAAACAAAAAATATGCAGAGCTTTTATTTTCTTGTACAGATTTTAGCCTTTACCATGTTTCACTTCCTATTTTTTTTGTTTTTCCCAGACAAAGTAATACCAGAATGGGGTTAGAGTTAACTCAAACTTAATTTACTGTTTCAGGTGAATGTGCATATCTATTAATCCTGTGTAAACACATTTTGTTTTACATACTTTTAATGACAGACCTTAAAGATTTTTGCAAGGCATGCATTTCGTCAGCATTCATCCTAAGAAGAACATTAGGTTAAACAGAGGTAGGTGAGAATTTCCATTTTAATTTTCTGTGATTTAGGCATCTGTTTTTGCTCAAAAGCAAAAATTTTAGTATTTCACAGAAAATAAAATAAAGGAACATTTGGTTAGTCAGCAATGTTTATTATTATAAAGTTGAAACAATTTTATTGAACTTTTAATCTGAAATGCATTTTGAAAGGCTCCATTTTACAGCATGTTTGGAAACATTTCAAAATGGCAACATGCAGTTTTACACTATCAGAAAAAAGCTTTTGGAGTAAGAACATGATGTCTTGGTGAGTGCTCCCCTGTTATTTCAATGACAATGTTCTGCTAAGACCTTCCTGACCAGATCAATTTATTGGAAGGAGAAGCTCATCAGGCCCTCCCTACTTATGGGGACAGGTCTTCTGAAAGTAGTTCCGGTTAAGTAAACGCTGTGCAGGTATGAGAACTGCATAAAGAATTCAGTTTCTTACTTATCATTCCAACCCTGTTACTCTACTGCCTGCCTGAATCTGCCAAGAATGTTGATTTACACCTATGATGATATCAAAAGACCATCCAGGCAGTTACCCTGCTGGGACTGCCAGGGTACCCTCGCTTTGTGCTCTTCTCAGCTTTCCTAACTGGGTAACCTAATTTTTCTACTTTCTCTTTATAAATGGTGGAAGCAATTACTACAGGATATAGATTCTTTCTGGTTGGTCTTGAGGATAAACAGTACCATTAAGCCTATACTACTGTTTGAAATGTGTTTTGCTTTTGCCAAGATTGCTAGCAATCTATATACAATTCTACAGGTATAATGGCATACATTTCCTAGGTTCAGTTCTCTGTTTATTGAAGAATAGTCTCAAATATATGATGATGACTGAATTTCCCCTACCTGAAGTATTTGTCTATGTTGCTGTTTCTTTGTAAATCCTGGTAAAAATAGTCCAAAGGAACTATATCAACTGTGCAAAAAGATTTGGAATGATCCCAGCAGGAACTCTCTAGTCTTTCAATTGTGAAAGTTAATCTGATAAATTCAAACTTTTTTTACAACCTAAACAAGACTACATAGAAAGTCAAGGAAAATAAGGGCAAACTCACCATGTATTAAGTAAATATTTTGTCCTACCTAGTGTTCTTTTCTCTTCTGTCTACGGAAAGAGAAGTTTTTTCTTGTTGTTGATTTCTTTTCCTCCGTCACTGCATTTTGTTAAGGAATCAGACTGCAAATTCAGCTTAGAATTTGATCTAGTGCCTACTATACTTTTGCACTGATTACTGTAAATTTCTCTGAAATAAATGGTGACCATGAGGATAGAAGCAGGTTAAAAAAATCTGGGAGGTGAATGTTAGGTAAAAGCCACCCCCAAGTTCATTTCAGCTGAGAGCATAATCTAACGGGGCATTTCGTCCTGAAGTACAGTCCTGTTTCTAAATGAGGGGGGTTGGTTTTGAAACTCTCCCCTGGGAGGTTGTGCTGCATGGCCGGGCTGGTATCAAATGCGCAGCAACACCTTCTTTTACACAGTGGGAGTAAGGCAACTGATGTCTGTCCCATAAAGGGCACTCCAGCACATGCTCCAAAACAGGTCCCATGTGGTGGTCTAAAAATTAGTTCCTAGATGAAAAAGGAGGTTTTAATCTTCACTGTTGTCAATCCACACTAAAGTACAGGAAGAAAAGGGAATTTGTCTTAGAATAGTGTAATAGTGGTTCAGACGTAATTTAGAGATTAACAGCAGCTGAACCTGAGGCCATCATCTTCTCTCTTTTGATTGCTAATCATTAGGAAGTGCCCTCACTTGATCATTATTGCTCAGTTAAATAAAAAATATGTTAAAGGCATAAAACGATAACATTCAACCACTATCTCATAAAATTTTGGCTAAAGAATTACTTATGCCCAGGAATCTTTTTTTTCTGTAACATCTTGTGTGATCTATGGAGAACAGTAACATATGTATTTGCCACACTCTGTTTTTCCATAAATTTACAGTTTCTTTAAATTTTATAAAATGTCATGTAACATAAACATACGGAATGTAGACTTCACAGAAGATCACTTTTCATTAAACATCTGCCTTTCCTAAACTGTCCCCATTATTGAAAGTAAACATATTCTACCTGTATTGAAAGATGACTTTCTTTACACAAGTGAAGCGCTGCTCTTTTCAAGAACTCTTATAAAATAGATTGCACTTTTTTTGCTCATTGTCTGCCTGCCTGTTTACATACTCTTTCCATTACACCAAATAGCCAAGATAAGCTGGTCATTTCTTTCTCAAAGACAATATGACTCTTAAAATAAAATCTAGTATTGGAAAACTTCGAGTATTTAAATGGCCTCATTTCCTGAATTCCTTTAAAATGTATTGGATGGATTAGTTTTCAGCTTTTTAGGGGAAAATGTAAGAGTTTTAACATAGCTTTCAGAGAGGCAAATATATCATTAAACAGAGGGAAAATTCTTCCTAGCATATTATAACTCTAAGAAGTTAAATGGGATCACTTAAAGTTAATAAACAACTAGCAAAGACTATGACCAATCTTGTTTATAATTCTCCTTTTTCCCAGAAAAATACTATTTCAGAGGACATGGTAGAGTTGATGACAGAACAAGGCAATATGAATGAAAAGCAGATCAGTTGCATAAGGGACTCAAAAAGAAACAAGCCATGTTTTTGTTTACCTCCTGACTGCTGTCAGCAATCTCCCCATAAGTTATCAAGCGAGAAACTAATATGCGACAAAAGAGAAAGGTCACTCACCACAATAAGTCAGCAAATCTTTGGAAAGGTTACACATTATGATGACAATTGTGAACACCATACTTATTCCATGGATGAGCAGTGAGGCAGTGAAGTTTCATTAAAACCAGAGTGATGTTATTAAGCTTTTATAATTTGACTGGGATATGTGCAGCAGCATTTTTCATGAGCTCAAACCTGTGCAACGTGCAATGAGGGAACCAATAAATAGTGAATTACAATAATCAATATGTGAAATGACAAAAGCATTAATCAATATTGCAGCAGTGTCATGACCTAGGAAGAAATTAGTTTTATATAGATCACATAAATACTAGATAAATTACATGCTGGGCCAAATGAATGGCTCATGTAACTCAATTGCTGATATATGCAGCTGGTGACACTTTTGGATCTAGTGATGAATTTGGATGATTACATTTTGACATGATATCATACTGAGTCAGGCAATTAGCATAACAACATTTTCACAAGGACTTATTTTGATGTAAAATTTATGTAGATTCAGCTGTGCTCATGCATTTTTCTTGTTTGTATGGGACATTATACTGCTCTACAAGAAAAAGTCACTGAGTTTTGTTGGCATGGGTATCCACAGATGGGTAAGCTTAGGTACGTATTCTGCATATTCTGTTACTGGAAACAGGAAAATTATGATTTTTTTTTAATTGAAATCCCTTAATATAGAGCCCTGAATCAGAAGTGAATAGAAGTGATTAAATAAACCAGGCAGGGGACCATTCGCAAGTGTTCAAAGACTTTGTAGCACAGTGAGAGAAAATTAGTGATAAAATCTGTGTTGCAATTATCCTTTCAGAAACCCTTTTTGTTTGAGCTTTTTGATAGAGGTGAGGTGAAGATAGCAGAGAGCATGTTTCTTGCCTCACTATCTATAGTCTTATTCCAAGTACCTAGAAATATGTACATGTTTATCGCAATTATTTATATGCAGTATGTAAAAAGTAAGGCACGTGCTAGAAAACATTGTTACAGAAATATTTTAAGGTTGGGTTTAAATGAAAGCAGCCTTTAGCATATCTCTTCATTAAAGATTGTATAGAATAGCATCAGTGATAACTATACATATATAGCCATTCCAATTTTCTCAGCTCACCATTGGGATGGATGATAAGACTGTTTTAAGTGTAAACATTCTCCTTCAAGAGATATGAACGGGTCCACTTGCTATCCTTCAGTGTTAAGATAAATGACTGGGCACATACAGTGTTAGTGTGAACTTACAGAAATGAAAGGAGGGGATGAAAATGAATAGCAGCATGGCTGCATTCCCTAGGTGCATGTCTCTCGGGAAATACAAGCATCTTTGGAAGGGAAGCAGGAGCACAAACATAAACAATAAGCAAGAGAAGTTTTTTTGGCTAATAAGCAGAAATAGCTGTTAAAGTTGAGAAAGACTTACCTAGAATACGGCTGTTTTTACTAGCCAGAAGAAAAGCTCTGCATGAAGACCCAAGGGAATCTTCCAGGAATTTAAGAAGTGTTTAGAAAGAAAAGATAAAAGGTTGAATTTGAAGCATCTTTAATATGCCTTTATTAAATCCTTAACATTTCTGTATTCTGTATATAAAAAAGCATATGAAAAATAAATGAAAACGACAGGCTGTAGGCACTATGCTGGCTGACATAGTGGTGATATGTATTGATCCTACCAATGTCTCTGAGTTGTTCACTTGCAATGATTGCTTTTTTAACTGTTCACTCAATTCTTGTTAACAAAAAAATTCAAAGTGACATCCGTTAGTCTCCTCAATTGTTAGTGACTATCAATGAAGAGTTTGTTTTAACTTACGCTAACTCTAACTTTGGTAGATGAGAAGAATACCCATGAGGTCACTGAATAATTCAGGAGTGACTCAAAGTCTGACCAATAGCATTAAACTGAATTTATTCAACAATTTAGGCAGAGCCATAATAACAAAAGTTGGTTTAATATTCAATGAAGGGATTGAAAGAACAATGCTTTCCCAAGCAATATGCATACCAGAGGTAGATTGAGCAGAGTCCTTTATCTTGTTTCTGACCAGAAAACTGTGTGGTTCTCACTTGAAAAGGAGGAAACGTAAGATGGACATTAATACTGGCCTAAAGGAAAACGCATACAAACAAACAAAAAACATATTATCTTTCAATCACAGTAGCAGAACCATGTTTCAAGAGAACTAGGGCATGTTATTTCAGTGTCTATTCTTTATTCACTCAGCTTTTCCCGCACTGAACTAACACATTGGAAGGACTTTATGTTAGAAGCAGTGGTTAGACTTCTGTGCAAATGAGGATTGCCTTTCTTTTCATAGCTAATATGGAAATAAAATGTCATATCTGTAAAAATTAAAATGCATGATGATCCAAAAGTAGAAGACCTGGGTAGAAAGTCCAGGCTGTGGGTAAGAAAAAATTAAATCTTTGAATTAGAAAACTGATAGGTCAATTGAGTCACACTGAACACTTCCAGATCCATCTGTTTTCTGTTTCCATCATTGTGATCATTATGAACACTGAAGAGTTAAAAAAATGAAAGAATAACAACTGAGAACAGATTGGGACTCATTTTGCATAAGCTGTGCAGGCATATATAGTAAAGGACAATATCAGTCCCAAACCACCAAGAATTAAAGCTGCATCATTCAGTCTCTCTAGAATTTTATGTATGATTATTAAAGAGTCATTGATCAAAAACCTGTCTTTATTCCACTACAATTAAGTTACTTTGCCTAGTTTCTCTAAGTCACTGGAAAAATACATCAGAGCATTTTTGAGTGAAATGCTCTTTTTAAGTATTGGAAAAGGTATTGTAGGCAAAATTTTGTAATGTTACTAAAAAATATTGTACTTTGGGGAAATTCTAGAAACATGTTCCTTGCTTTTTGCCTCAGTGAGTGCACTTTGTATGCTGGGCATTAACACGAAGACCATCATTATAAATAACACTTCCAGGCAACAAGGAAAATGAATTTTGGCCCATCTTTATTGTTAGTTACTCCATAGTTGCTTGTTGTATTTTATCAGAAAATATTATGTGCCTATCATTTCTAGAAAAATACAGTTGTTCTATTATCTCAGCCTAAAAGCTAAAAGCAGTAAAATACAACATGCTTTGACATTGCGATTTATTGTACAAAAGTGCAAACAGGGGAAAATGGATATGAAAGGAACCTAGTAAAATTAATGTGTGCTTTGGCAGCTCTTGGTTTATGAGAAGGTTACACTAAGCAGTTTGCTGGTCTGGAAAATTTTCCTTATTTTTCAACCCTCTAAAACTTTTCCATATAGTTTATACATTCAGTCTGTCACCAATATGTATGTCAAAAAAATTCATTATACTACTGAGAACTGGAAATAGTTTTTTTGACAAGTTCATGCACAAATTACTGAAAGATTGACATTGTCACATAAGTAACTGCTTCAGAAAGTAAACTAAATGAAGCTTGAGAGGTTTTAGCTTTTGTGTTCCAGGATTTCACATTCACTAATCCTTAAATGATGGTGAAAATTTGCATTTTACACTTATGAAGAGAACTTTACAAAAAGCAGAAAATGGCAAAATTGCTTGATATCCAAAATAAAATTATTCTTATTGGATGGGGCTGTATATCTCAGTTCTGGAGGACTTATTTTTCATTTGAACTGACAGTTACTCCATAACTCTGCTTTAGAATAGACTTCTTGGTGCAATAAGAATAGCTGTGCTATTTAATTAGATTTATACAACAGGTTCTGAATCTTTGTATTTTGTTTACTCTAAGAGCTGATCAAAGATCTCACAATGTGACCTTCCAGGCTTCTGAACTTCCATGAGGACTACTGCAAATCCCCCTCTGCCATTGACTTGGGTAAGATGTGACTCCAAGAATAATTTCTTAGGACGCACTCTATATCTTGGAAGTTCAGTTCTGTTGTTGCATTTAAATTTCTATAAGCTGCTACTGAGGCTTTGTCCTTTCTTTGCAACAGCATTGTTTGTTTGTGGGGGTTGTTTGTGTTTTTTATTGTTTGTTCGTTATATTGGTCCTCGGCCTTGAAGCACTTTATAGGAGGAAGCATGACAGCTTTTATTACTAGAAGACAGGAATCAGCATTATGGTGCAGCCAGTGAATAGTATTTCTCTAGACTTAAAGAATGCTGATCTCATTTGCAAAGTACATTACTTTGCTTCCCATTCTAAGAGGAATACATTAATATTTTTGAAAATGACATTTCATGATTAGCTAAGCACAACACCTACACCATCATTTCAAATAAGATTGCCTGTTCTCAAAATTGTTTTACTATGTCAAAGCAAACAATAGTCTTTCTTGCAAGTATGTTTAAAATTGAAAAACAATTATTTAAATTCACTTCGACTCACAGGTCTGACTTTCCAGTAAAGAAATAAGCTCATTTCTGTATTTTCTTTTCTAATATTCTGTATTATATCTTATCCAACACTCTGTGGATTTGGGAAGAAATTTTCATTACTATAAGCATTAATGTTCCTAGTGAAAATGATTTAAGAACATTGAAAAGCTAATTGACCAGAGATTCATGGGAAATATTTTGCCTTTTATATTAAATTTGAGTAGAATTTCAATGAATTAATGCAGGCTGAAAAGAGATACCTTTTCAAGGTTTCGTCTCTGATCTTGTGCCATTTAAAACAAAAATAAATGAAGAGAGGGATATTTCCAGTGCATTTACAGTATTTCCAGGTCAGCATTTACAGTATCTAAAGAGAGTAGTCTCTAAAGTAGTACGTCAAAAATGAAAGGAGCATGCCCTGTGTTGTGGTGAGCTAGAAGTTCGACAGTGTTCAAAGTGTCGAAGCTCATTGATCGGCCTGAGTCCTCACCTGAAGTAAATCAGCATATCTCCACCGGGTTCAGTGAACTGGGTCACTGTAGTCGGCTGTTTCCCTCAGCTCCAGCACCTATTCAGCTGTACGTGTTTGATCACTTGGACTGTGTCAGTCTGTCAGCATAATGGTAGCTGTGATGTCAATTAGAGGTTCTCATTTCAGACACCCAGCTCCCTGATTTTCATGGTGACAGCGCCTACCACGTGTGCTACAGCAGCCCAACATGAGAATATTCTGAATAATGTTAATTAACTCCCTAGTAGGCTGGACTAACCTCTTTTGCAATTGCATGCACTAGTTTGCATCACTATCCTTGAATTATGTATAAGGAACTAAAGGCAAGAAATGCAGAGAGCTGCACTTCCCAAAAGGATCGAGGAACATACAGCTGAAACACACCACCACAGGATAAGTTTCCAGAGACTAGTAATTGAAATGGTAATCTTTCTGTAGTTTTGTTCAGCCAGCTTTCAAGATTACATGCTAGAACACATACTGAGGTCAGTAAATACATCAAATACCCACGTCTGTGTGTTCACCTACGATCAAGATACCAGAGTAATATTTTTTTGCTTTGTGGAAAATATACAGCAGTAGCTGGACTGAGTTCTGTGTTTGTTTGTAATACCTAATTCTGTCATATGAGTCGTTTAAAAAAAGAAGATGAAGAAAGAAAAAAGAAACAGAAAACCCATTAAGTATGCTCCAATGACTGTAGAAAGGATTTCAAAGATAGACTATTCACTCTTCAATGTCAGAAATTCATTTGCTTCTAAGTTTCATCCTTCAGAGACCTTTGATCTGATTCCCATTTCCCATCTTGCAACTTCAATATGTATAATGTTGCTTCATTATTTTCTGACATCTTGCCTCATGGTGAGCAGGTGTAACTGTATAAAGTATATAAAAGCAATCTCTAATGCTGTTTCCAACCCCTGAAAAGTAATTTATGCCTGAACCACTCATTTGAAAGAAAAAGCATGTCTTAGGTCCTTGAAGTTTGGAACAACTTTCTCTCCTGCTTTGGGATTTTGTGTGTGAAGCTGTTTGGCTCTCAGGAGCCTTAAGTTTGGTGTACTTACCCTATTTTGATGCAAATGGCTACATACATGTTCTTAGGGCAACTCCCACACTGGATGAAGGCCAGTACAGTGAAGAAAAAGGGGCTGAGGAAGGAAACTTACTCTGCTTTCATTGCTGCTCAGATTACTTGTCACAGAATACAGCTGTACACAACGTATATAACTTATACTTTTACCCTGTCTGTGTAGCTGTGACTTGGCTTACTCTGGTAGCACTAGCCTTCTGGTGCTCTCAGGCCATACTGAAGTATTGGCCAAGTTGTTCCCTTCTTTTGGCACTGTTGTGATTCTTCTCCTATCTCAAGGCAGAGAAAAAAGTAAAATAAAGTCAAGTAAAGTAAAGCAAAGTAAAATAGAGAAAAGAAAAGACAAGATGAGAGACAAGAAGAGGAAAGGAGAGGAGAGGAGAGGAGAGGAGAGGAGAGGAGAGGAGAGGAGAGGAGAGGAGAGGAGAGGCAGAGAAAAGAAGGAAGGAAAAGAGAGAGAGAAAGAGAGAAAGAAGGAAATCTGCTTGAAACTAGATCATGGATCATTATGACAATTAAGAGTTGCTCCTCTGAAGTCATGGCTTCTGAAATTGAAAACATTTTGACAACTTTAATGTAGCAGATCTAAAGTATTGAAGCAGTCCAAGATTATTAACCTCTAAATAAACTGCATCTTCTCTTCAAGAGGAGTCTTGATCAAAGCACTCCTTTGTTTATTAGTTTTTTTCCAAGTCATACCAGCAACATATGAAATACTTTGACCATCATTTTGCAGATGATAATTAAGAACAGATGATAGGGATTTGGGAAGCAGGGGGAGGATAGGTTTACTTCATTTGCTGTACTTTGAGCCCAAGAGATATAAAAGAAGGTAGTGCTGGAGCCTTTAGGAAAACTAGCTGAATACTTAAAACATTCTTAATTTTTTTTAATATTTGGATACTGAACTGATTTCTCCAAATTGTAAATGTAACGATTCATTCTGAGCTGGCATCCTGCCTGCAGTGCTTTTTGACTCTGCTAAAATGACTGCTTTCCCTGAGCCAGAATATGTGAAAGGAAAAATGATGCTTAACATCATGTAGATAATGTTGGCATACGCAAAATGTCGCATGCATTACACTATAATCTGTAAGATACCAACATTACAAATATGCTTTTAATTCAGATTTAGCTATTCTTTAGTCAAATTGTGAACAGAAAAGACTGAAAACCAAAGTGTAATGTTTTACTAATATTCTTTTTTAAAAATGTCTTCCTTTTAAATGTTTATGCTTTTGAAGCTGAGTGAATTCTCTGCCAGTATAAGGCAGAAATTCACTCGTATTTACAAACACATTTTCAATGTTTGTGTTGATAACCTTCCATGAGTCCATTCCGCACCAATATTTTCTCATGCTAGAAATATTTGCCAAATCTGAAAATAACCTTGCATAATGTGCATGGAAAAGTTAGTCAAACTGAATTTCAAAGTTAATGATCAACTTGCCCATAGCAATCACACAGCTTTATGGATCATACTCTGTACAAAACGGTTTCTCTATTTTTTCCCATTCAAGCAAAAATGAGGAAAAGTGGGGTTTGAAAATGAGAAAGTGTCTTAATGCAAGGTAAACCAACAGATGTAATAAACTTCTTTCAGCAATAGAACAGTTACTTATTTACAAGAATTTGGGCTTTTAAAAAAGTACTAGCCATAGTATATGGAACAGCAGCAGGTCATGAAACTAGAAGACAGTGTGGTTGCAATAAATGCTGTTAAAATACCTCTCAAATACTTCATTTACTGAATGTTAGTATGTTTTCTTCTTTGAAAGAATTTACAGCAACCTAGTAGGTTACTGGAAGGGCTTAAATGGAAATTAAAGGTAATTTAATCTGTTTCATAAGCTGATTAACCAGTATTCAGTGACCAAATTATTTTATGATTTTTATGCTTCCACAATTACATTCCAAGGATGTTATTTGACTAAAAGGAAATATTATATTAAAACTTTTATTGCAGTTCAACAAGCACACACAAAAGGCCAGTCCTCAGAACTCATTATGAGTATTTCAAAAGAAACACGAACATTTTCTGCAGAATTAAGGGTTTAAAAATTCCTATTAGAAATGTTTGAATTGAACATTTCAAAGAACATTTTACTATTTCAGAAGTTAAGTAAATAATTTCAGATTGGGGTAACATTGCCTTCTTACCAGAGACATTTGGTATAAGTTAATTTGGTTTAAAGAAAAACCTTTGAAAATAACCCTCATAAATAAATAAATAAATAAATGTCATGATCTTAGTAATCCAATTTGTTATGTAACTTAAAAGAGATCTTGTTAATTATTTTTGCTACGTAGATATGTAGAGTTTCCATATAAAGAGTGATCTTTCTGCTGTGCTCTATGCAGAACCGATAGTCTAAGTAAACGAGGCAGGCTAAAGATGGTGTGGTAAAGAGGCATAGTATAGGTCAGTGGCCACATCTGAACTGCAGCAGGCTGGCACCTGTAAAGAAAAGCATTTTTCCAGTCCCAGTGCTGATCTACTTAATGCATGTTTGAACACAGCCTTTTCACAAGAAAAAAGCAAGCAGAGAGCTAGATTAGACAAAAACCACCCATTCTAGAAGTGATATACATGCTTGCATTGCATCCAGTTGAGGACTATTAAAGAGAAACTTTCATTTAAGGACAATGAGTTGTACTTGTCTAGGAGGCAATATCTCTCATATTTCCCCTTGAATCATTTGATACAAGCCATTGTCGAAGACAGGACAGCAGTCTAAATGGGCAACTGGCCTAATCAAGTATGAACATTTCTGTATGGTTATAATCACTACTGCTAAACACTTCTCCAGAAAAACTGAGAATTTAATAAATGTTGCCCGAACAGCCAGAAACTCGTTTAAATCAGTGGGTGTTATAACCACCTGCAAAGTAAGTTTGAGAATCTGATTTTCTACAGATAGGGCAGCTATTTGAAAGGCCTAATTACACTAATTATAATAAGTGTTTCGTAATGTTTCTTCAAAAACACTGACCCACTCTGCATAGCAGGTGCTCATTAAATGTGGAAGATCTGCTATTAATAACCATTTACCCCTTGTGGAAACTGTGTACTGTATGTAATAAAGATAAAATTTAACTTCCCCAGAAAGCTACCCAAGAAAATAATACGTCAATGAAACCAAGTTGAAACTCCTTGTTATTTCTTCACATTCAATGAACTGAAGAAAGAATAGAATGACCCTGCACTCTGTTGATCCCTCAGAAACAAAATACTATTTCTCAGTAAAACATGTGAGTACTAATCTATATACTACAAATACAGAAGCCAATGGATACTCTTCCATAATCTTCATGCACTTTCAGTACTGTGGTGCATAAAAGCTGTATAGCATGTCTGTTAGTATTACTGAGCATATTAAAGAGAGAATGTACACACGAGTTTAAGAAACTTGGGTAGTTCTCTGGTAATGCCAGTAGGAAAAGTTATGTCTCTACTACAAGGCATCATGCGGCATGAGGGAGGGGCTGTAAACTGGTCATAAATTTCACACCACAGACAACTTCCCCAGGTTATAGTGGTGAAATGTCAGTACTCTTTATCATCCAAAAATGACAAAATGACATCATGTATAAGATGGGACTGGGTTTATTCTAGTATTTTTAAGTTAAATATTCTAGTCAGCGACAACCACAGAATATTGTTAAGACCTAAATTTACACAGGACTCTGCTATACATAGGTTTTTCTCTGGCTTGCTTCCTCCCTTCTCTTTCATCCACACCTTCATGCCTGTGGCTTTTCATTGTCAAATGTGGCTCTTCTTAGTTTACCAAGTTCTTACTCTAGTGTAGAATTCCCATCAAACATATGACTCTGCTTCTTTGCTTTACAAAATAATCTCTTCCTGCAGCTGTAGGAAATAAAATAAAATCAAGCTTGCAAATATAAAACTTGCAGAAGAAACAGACACAATAGTGAGTACTGGTGAGCACAGGGCAGTCATATAGAATAATACAGATCTCTCTTTTAAATCAGGACCATTCAAACAAAGTGAGTGTATTCTAATACATACACTTAGGAACAAAGAATAAAAGTCATGCCTACTGACAGTATCCTGGATCCTGGATAGGAATGACATTGAAAGAGAGATTAGAGATTAACAAGATTCAGTAGCTGCAACTTCCATTCAGAAAATGTCAAATTAAACAGAACCTTTTTTTTTTATTGGTAAGGGTGACCAACCATTTGGAACAAATTAACAAAGAAAATGGTAAATTCTTCACTCCTTTTTGCCTTAAAATCAAGACAAAGTATTTTACTAAAATATTTACCTGAGATATACTCTATTGTACTTGATACATGGCTTATAGATGATGTTATACAGGTCAGAGTGGATTTCTACCTTTAAAAATCTATGAATCTACAAGAAAGTTACAACAGTTAACTGATTTCAGCCGCTTCTACCTGCTGTAGGTATGATTAAGTTAGAAGAAGCGTTAAGTATTCTAGCAGACTTACTCCGTCTTAACCTTTATTTCTTAGCGTGTCAGGTCTTCTTTTTGCCTCCATTTCATCTTTTTCTTGTTTGAAACAGCCGTCTCAATTCATTCAAATGGAAGAAATTTGAATTCTAAATCAAAGAGGACAAAGCTTTAGTCTAGGATAAATTAACTTACATCCAAAGCCCTGTTTTCTGCTTTCCCAGTAAAGGAAATGTCTCTCTTCTCAGCTATTTTTAACCATTAACAAGGACGGTCCCAGAGCCCCATTTCTCAGAAAGCAAATATGGCTGTAGCGTGCTTAGCCCCAGCCACAAAATGAAAAGACAACAGCTTCTGCAAGGTGAACTACCCTATGCTTCCATCATGAGTAAGCACTACCCTCCAACTATAAGCACTACTAAACTTAAAATTCATTACAAGGACTGACAAATATAGTGCAGTGTAAGCATTTTTTTAAAGTTTTATTTCTTTGCCTATGTAGTTGGTAATCTTTGCTGTGTATCAGAGGAGATATTACCATGGCAAAAGAAACGGGTACTGTCTAGACCCATTTCCTGCAGCTTATAAATATCCATGCTCATGATTCCCAGGAATCATCCAATTGCTTGAGATCAGCTGAAGGTGAGTAAACCAAGTTGTAATTCTTACAGACTCGCACTTGGAGAATGCATTTTCCCTATAGATAATTTCAAAGAAATGCACTAACTTTCTTGAAACATATTTAATATATTTTAAAATTACTTCAGAAATATTCTTACAAACCCAGGTGGTTAATGCAGCTAACAGATGTGCAAATTTTGTCTGGGGATTACAAAAAATACAGTTTATTAAATTGTGTCATATGGCAGATGGGTAGGAGCTCAGTGGAGTATTCGGTTGATTACTCCATAGTTTCTGCAGTCAGATGAAAAGCCCCAGCCTGCATTTTTGCATACCCACAGTTCCTGGGGATGCCAGTTTGCGTTTGTTAAAGAAAGGACATTGAAACTAAACACCTCAGGGCTTCTCCAAGGGTATCTTCTCTGTTTTGGTTAGTTCCGAACATTGTCTTCTTGTGTACGGAAAAGAAATGAAATAGGGAGATGAGCTCTTTGGGAAAAATAGCTACTTCCTCTGATAAATGTGGGGTTTATATCTTACTATTTTATATTTTACATCTGCTCTATCTAAATAGCCCTTTAAACTTTCTCTATTAGCTGTAATTACATTATAATAGTTATATGAAGGCTTGGACAATGCTTCTGGTTTTAGAACAGCTTCCACCATTAAGTGGAAAAGCTCTCACAAATCTAATTTCCTATTCTTACTTTACAAAGGTCCCTGTGCTGCTCGGTGACTCGTAATCTTCCTATGAGCTGCAGCAGTCAAGAGAGAGAGAAAGCAGTTTTATGTTGAAAATTAGTTGTCTTAAGAATAGCCCGCTTTATCCCGCTAACATAAATTTTCTGCATTGGTGCTTATACATTATGTATGAAATCAAAGGATAAAAAAGTAGCACAAGCCTAGGTCTTAAATACCAAAAATGGCAAATAACCATCGTAACTTAAAATGTTATCAGGATTATGGATACTATTGATTTCAGTCCAAAATCATGTTATGTATGTTGTCATTAACAGCTAAATAGTAATATCCAGAAATCACCGATGTATTTTATGTGAAAAGTTTGCTACCCTTAATAATGTAATTATTTCATTTATTATTGCAAGAAAATGATGCAAAGTTAGGTAATATTTTTCTCATCCATTACGAATGTAGTTATACAGCAAATGGCACATTACAAATGGAGTTAGGAGGAATATGAGTATAAAAACAGCTGCCATCTAACACTTTCTCTGTAAGATCCTGCATTCGATTATCTATCAGTTTGTCAAATTTCAGCTGTTGCAGCTAAAATTTTCGATGTCAGCAAATTCACTTCAGACAGAATTTCTTCTGGAAAGTTTCTAAAAAAAAAGTTTCCCATAAAAAATTGTTCTGCCTGTTCCAACAATGGCAGCGAGGACTAATAATTGATTGGTTTATGTTACATTGAGGCCAAGAGACTGTGGAATAAGACTTTCAGTTTATCACTGCTTTTGGCTCAGGAAAGTAGCTGTTTCACTGAATGCCTACTAAAACATGGCCAACTTGCTAACCTGTGAAAAAAATCTTAGTGTCTTTCACATGTTTCCAGTGTTCCTCCTTCTGAAGAGTCTGTGCAAATTGCCTCTGAAATAGATGAGCTGTCTTTTCCTTGAAATTATTACTCATGACTACTACGAGCAATGGGTCTCTGAGAATGCACTTTCCACTGCTTTAAGTGTGTCTATTGCTGGAGCCCGAGAGAAAGCACAGCAGCCTGCAAGAAGGGGAATTGCAACCTTACAAGGCAAAAGGTTTAGACTGGGGCAAGGAGTATGCCCCAGGAGAGGGGAACATACAGTGAAACTAGGACAGTGAGGCTGAAAATAGGAGACAGGATGCAAAGAGATGAATAAAGGATGCAAAGAGTTGAATAAAGATCTGCAGAAGAGGGTATGGCATTGAGGGTTGTAGACAGAGATCCTCTAGGGAGGTGACAAGAGGACTCGGCAGGGACAAGCTAAAGGGACAGGGAAGTGCGGGCCCAGATGAGGGAAAAGCATATCTCCAAGTGCAGAAATGGACCCACATGTGCCAGAGACACATCAGTCATCAGAGCTTGGAAATCCACTGCTGAGGTGTGGGGCTCATCCTCCACTGGTCCTGGTTCACACAGAGAGTGAAAACACCGAAACTCTTACCGGCTACTCCTCCAGCCACAGCAGCTCTGCTCTGAACATTCAAACCCTGCCCATGTATGGCTCAATATGTTTATAGTTTTCTTTTCTTTCATGACTGTAATCTCACTGCCCTTCATGTCCTGATTAGTAAAAGGAGAACAATCCCACCCTCTCATCTTGCAGGCAGATTGGAAAATGATGTGTTTTCTGCCCTCAGAGCAGGGTCTGAACAGTTGGCAGTAAATAAAGCAGAAGACCACAGGTTGACAGCGAGGCTGGCAGGAAAAATAAATAAGTACTGGCACAGCCTGTTCTTCCCTTCAGTGCCCCCAACGAGGCAGGAATCTGTGAAACAGAAAGTAGGTGGTTATTCAGTAAAAAGCCATAGGAGGGGAGAGGGGTGTCCACAAAGGCTAGCTTTAGCACTGCAGATTTTAACCTCCTGTCCTATTGTCAGCTGGCAGAGAGAGTTCCTTCAGGAGAGGATTTAGATGTCTTAAAACCAGCTTTTATTCTAGATTTGCTCTCCAGACAAGTTCGCCTCTCTCCCTCAACTGAGGAGGGACCTAGGGCAGGTAACATCTCTGGAACTGAGCTATGCTTTGTCAATTTTCCTCTGTGCCATACTGCAAATGTGTAGACTCATTCTGCAGGGAAAAAAAAACATTAACTATTAAAAACAAGAGGAAAAAACCCACCAATAACATTGAAATAAATCTTTTAATGGTTCTTCTGCCATAAATGCTCTGTAAATTTTGATGATACAGGAAGTTTGAAGACCTGTCTCTGTGTTTCTGAACTCAGTTGGGACAGGAGCATGATTTGAAACAGCATGAAAATTTCCATTGATTTCCAACTGAAAGACTAATTCATTTATTTGCAAAAGAAATCCAGTACTTTGAGTAAAACAATAGCATTCTTTTTATATGTGTGTTTGAATCTTTCTTTAGACACAAAACCATCTTGAAATACCAAACAATCTTGATTTAGTATTTTGAGAGCCAACAGTGGAAGCTTTCTGAATGCATTAGAAAAGCTTCATGGAGAGAGCTGAAAGCATCAACCTGACATTTTTTATCTGAAAGCAATTTTCCACAGGCAGCTCAGCAGAGAAACTGAAGAGATGCTTGAGACAAAAAGATACAAACAGCGAGTCAAAGATTGGCATGATTGACCAAGCAGGGGCTAATCCTGCTACAAGGCAGGTGGCAAAAGGCAAAGCTGCAGCTCTGTAGTTCATGGCAAAGTGTTTGCACTAGGTATGTTGTTAGAGATGAAACTAGTGGAGAGGCTTTGAAGAGACTGACACGGTCAGATTGACAAATCCACCTGGTTTGCAACATGCAAGCATGCAATGCCCGCTTCTCACAGGATTTTACCCGTGTAGGACAAAAACTCCTTGGACAATTAAATTCAGCAGATATATTGTTGTATTGCTAACTGCAGCTTTCTTGCTTACAGATTCAGCACTGGGAGGAGAATTCTTGAGTGAAGATCCTCAGGCTTTGTGTGAATACGTCGTGCACTATGACAAAGCCACTTCACTGGACTCCCTAACTCCTTGCCATATTCCTATACTCTATGGCGAAGGTCGTCGGTTGAGATGGTGTGAAGGGGAGCTTATTCAGGCACTGCTTCTTTTCCGAGCACTTATGAGGAGGCATGTCTCACAGAGTGAACTAAGGAATAAGTGAACAGTTTTAAGAAGCGGATTGTTGCTCTGATTCTCTGTGGGGCTCAACTCCATCACTCCGTAAACGGTAAACAGCTCAGCCTGTATAATGTGCAGCCCCTGGAGAATGAGCAGCAGGGCACATATGCATGAGGCTCCCTGTTAACTCCTTTTTCATGCCCTGTCGTTGCAGGTTTGGCATTGACTGAATCAGCTCTGCAGGCTTTAACCTTTTCCACCAACAGAATCAGAAAGGAACGATAGTAAGCTCAGCTATGGATATCAAGCCAAGGACTCACCATATGGTGTTTTTGTTTCACACAAGGGGAAAGAATGCTTTAAAGACCAAGGGCCGAATTCATCCCTGACTATTAAATTCAGTGATGTTAGATCAAGCATGAATTCAACAACAAACTAATTCTACGTGATGGGGAACAGGAGTCAAGGATGGTTTTTTTAATAACCCAAGGATGTCTGTAAGGTAAACTCAGTTGAGCCAAGTTTATTTTTTTTACGCCTAACTGACATCTGTTCTCTGAAAGCCTGCAGCACACTGGAACCATTTCCCAACCTTTTCCCCCTCTATTACCACTGTGAACTTCTGCAACAGTCAGAGATGTTGAAAAGGCATGTTTCATATGAAAATGGGCACCACAAATGACCCAGCAGATATTATGCTAAAATACCCTGACATTGCTTTAGTGGTTCTATATTCAAGAAAGAAATATGACAAGAAAACTTTCCAACAACCAGTTGGAATTTTTGTTAGAGTTTTGTTAGAGATTCATTGACATTGACAGCAGATGAGTTTTAACCATTGCTATCACCATGTGCATTAAAGAAATGAGACTGGGGACAATAGACTGTGAGCTAGCCAAGCTACTGACAGTCTAAGCCCCTCTCTTACATTTTCAGAACATTTGATGTGCAGATCAATTAGAGAGCTTATTTCGAGTCATCTTCTATAGCAGCACAACTATGACGTGCAGAACCCCCATAATGCAGACATTCAGTAAAGTGCACGTTGGTACACTTTTATCTTTACAGCATGTTATCCCATTTTTACAGGGGGATGTTACTAGAATGAATTAGTTGAAATGTAAAAAGTAAATGAGGAATGTGGCTTTTAAACTTGATGAGCTATTAAATAGATGGGGAAAAAAATTGGTTGTTAACATGGGTCAGGTTGTCTAATCCGACTACTGCTGTGGGTTAACTTAGCAATAATACCTGAGAGAGATTTTAGGGGAGATTCTTGAAGTCTGGGATAATGACTGGTGAAGCTGTACTCAAGGTAATGTAAATCAGCACTAATTCAACAGAAGCCAGTGAAGTTAAACAGCTATAAATCCAAAAGAAATGTAATTGGAATCAAGTCCAGTATATATTTTGTTTCATATAACAGGAGATGTTACATAGGTATTTTAGAACTGAATTCAGGGGGGAAAGTGAGAAGTAAAATAATGTGGCAACACCCCCTACAATATCAATGAAGGATAAGACCTGTCTGCAGAATCAAGTTTTGACTGACAGAGCATAGGCAGCTGAGATATAGGTTTACAGAAAAATAGGTTGTCCTGGGACTCCGGCTGTTGCTAAGTGGCAGAATGGCTACACAAGCTGAGAGCTGAGTTCACAAAATGGACACTTTCATAAGCTCCTATGACAGACCAAAAACAGTCCTGGTGGATATAAATTATTCATGTCTTAATTATATTATTGATTCTGGCCCTAAACTCCATGTAACCAGAAAAGGTAGGACTGACTCAGAAGAGAAAGGAGATCCCCTGAAGGTGCAGTCTGGTAGAGCAGGACATGCTGCTAGTGTAAGGAGTGAGGCCAAAGGATACAAGAAGGAAGCAAGTTTCATATAAACCCTATAATGCCCTGATATTCTGCTGGGAAAATTAAGAGAATCTCAAAGCATTTTAACTGTTAGTGGTTACTTTGCAACTGCCAGGGATCTCTTTTATTCTGCTTCCAGCTGACCACCTGTGGCAAGAAACAACCAGCAGAACTGTCTGTCTCTGAAGCTAGCAGTCTCTAACAACCATCTTTCTTGCCAAGTGAAAAATTAGTGTTAATAGTCCTGTTATAGGTTGCTTCACCCTCTGGAGCTCCGTCGCTCCCATCTGCCACCACCACCGCAGAAGCTCGCGGCTGGGAAGCCCCAGGGCATGCAGCCCCTTCCCCTTTTCCTGGCCCTGAGGAGTTGTGACACCTTCCTCATCGGCGCCCGTCGATGCTGGGTGAGCTCTTGCGGTACTCCTGTGGTTTGGAGCTGCTTTTTTCTCCCAGGCTCCCCTCCAGGAGATGGCTGTGGCTCCCAGTACTGGCTGGTTT